>NC_090239.1:26271583-26577297 GCF_024489055.1 Chanodichthys erythropterus
GTGCAGGTTGTAGATTTCTTGTCTCTTTTCTTTAGAAATGTCTTTTTAGTCTTTGAGCGACTCAAAGATTTTTCTCCAGGTTTGTCATGACGATCCTCCTCCACTTCACTCAGTTGTTCATTCTCCTCCTTCACTTCCATCAGCTCTGAAATCACAACCAAAAAAGTTAATTTTCAGTATATTAAAGTAATTCAAAATGAGGATTATGAAGTGAAAGAAAATAAAAATGAACCTTCATGTACTGAAGTAGATGACTGCTATGAAATATTCTGATCACTTTGATGCCCTTTTATATATTTATTATATGTCCCTGAAACAATTATTATATTTAAAACATTATAGACAAATCACCATGTTTCTGTAGTGAGAACTATTAAATATGTTCATGAATGACACAATTATTGCCATATCTTGACACCAACTTTTAGATTGATATTTAATTATTAAGGGTTGGTCACACTTTTCTTTCACAGACTTCCACACATGTGAATGTGGGACACTGAAAACAAACTCAAGTGAATTTTGACCCTCAACCCTGTTATGAATTTTCCTCATCTTAAAACTGTGATGCCCAGGAAGTGACATCATCTGGGCTCTTTCTACAGCATGATGGCAGGACAAGAAAATAATCTCAATCCATCGTCTGTTTAACTTTGAATAACTTCTACATTTTATGAAAAATACAACTTTACATTAGCTTTTGCTTAAAGGTGGTAAAGAGGATCTTTTCGTCGACTGAGTTTTTGAAATGAGTGCATGCATAAGAACAACCCCCCTCCTTCACAGCTCATTTCGAGTGAACGCCTCCCAAAACGACTACGACTATTAACGACTAGCTAAAACATTCTAAGACTATGCTCAACATACAGCGATTGTTTCCTGCTCCTTTGTCTACAATACAAAGTCAATGGAGACGGTTTGATTGTTTTCCCCCCCGGTGGGCGTGGTCTTCAGATTATGACACGTGTCGCTCTGTCTCTATCGATCGAGTCCAGACCGAACTTCCCGTCCAAAAAATGTTGTGGGCGGGGTTCGGGCTGGCACCCAGGCTAAACTGGACCAGTATCCATCACATCTTACGCACCCAAAATCGATGAATTTCACTGCCAAATCAGAAGCGCAATAGAACAGCTTTTTAAATTAAGTCACCAGTAAATTGTATGGCTCCTACAGTAAATGTATTGTCTTATATATGTTTTATTTTACCAGCTGTGGAATCCAACCGTTCAACCATCCGAGGTAACGTAGTTAGCCTGCTTTATTGAGTATTTCCATTTTATGCAACTTTACACATTTATTAATAGTAAATTAATAATTAATACATTTATAGCATATTTGTGAAGCAGATTTATATACTTTCTTACTTACTTATATACTTTCACATGGAATTTGAACACCGACTGTAATCACAGACTGAACGCAACTGGCTCTGACTGGACATAAGCGCACACACTTAGTGGATTCATTATGTCGGACTCACCGCAGGTAACTCATAATCTGCAGTTGTTACTCCTTTCTCCTGACCAAAACATTGCATGCGGCGACTGTGGAGTGTGGAAAGTTACTGGAGTGTGCAGTTGCGCGTCTCTCACAAGGAACATCATGGCAGTGATTGACAAGCCAATTGTTTATGCGATGATCGCGTAAACGATTGGCTGATGTTTTTAAGGCCCTACCTCATGCACAGATTCCTTTCAGTGCACCTAATAAATAGTCTTTTATCAGTTAGTAAAGACAGTTTCAAGTAATATTGCAAAAATGTATAAAACAAAACATCCTCTGTACCACTTTTAAGTCAAGCTTAAAACCCTGTCAGCCATTCTGGACAGTGAATTTACTTGATACAGTTTGGTGTTTACTGATATTACTGTTTTTTTATTTTAATACATGTCTAAAATCTTGATTACATTGTTGGAAATTTTGAACCAGATATAAAATAAATGTAAAATAATCTGTATTCTGACCTAATGTTGACAATCAATTTGAACATTTTTCAAATCTCACTTTACTGACCATTTGTTGAATATTAGATTAACTGCATATCTAAATGTGTAGCTGAATCTTTCCAACATGAATGTTGTTCAGCATCATGAATGAATGAAGAATAAACACCAACCTCTTTGTTCTTCAGTGTGTTTCATTCTGCAGGGTTCTGGATCACTCATGTTCTCACTGTCCTCTTTAATAAACTCAGTCTTTACTGGTTTCAGCTCTTCCTGATGCTCCTTTAATGGGAATATCCCAGCATTTATTGATGCATTCCAGTGGGAGGGGCTTCACTGATGATGTGAGTGATGTGGGAGGAGCTTCACTGATGATGAATCCCAGTGTGGGAGGAGCTGATCTGCCAAAATAAAAAAATATGGGGTTTGTTTTATATCTAAATGATAACAGAATATAATGTAATAAAATGATTCCAAATATGGATAATGGTAAGAAAAACAGTTAAAAGCACAAAGACAAAAATAATTGTACATATATGTAGTCAACAAATCCCCTCAGTCTGTTGACAGCAATGAAATGAGCTTTAAGTGTCAATTTACAGCAGATCTGAAGACATCAGCATAATAAATGAGGTGAAAACAGGAACTATTGACATGAAATAAAGAGTGTTTTCAGCAGTTTCTCTGGTAATATAGATGATCCTCAGACTATCAACACCCATTCAACAAGACATTCACATCATCTCACTTTATTCTGAGTATTTGCTGTTATTGGAGTACTTATTGGAGTCAGGATATGTGAGAACATATAAAGTGCTCTACTGAAAGACAATACTGTTATTTCTCACAACATGACGTGGATAAAACACAAATAACACAAAAACAAACACTAATGACACTCATCTTCATCAACCACTGCTGCTTAATAACTGTGAAACATGGATTGATTTTATGATAAGATTCATTGTAATAAAGTAATTAGAGATTTAACATGTAACAGTTTTATGTGCAGAAACTGAAAACTCTCCTCGTCTCAGACTCACAAATCCTGCTGGAAAGATCTCACTTAGAGAAAAAACTGAGATTTTAGATTTCTACTTAAACTATTTGCAATTTCTTTAAAGCTTTCATTCACTGTATGGACATCATTGCATAAGGAACTACTTTGTCACATGTTTTTTTTTTATTAATCTGGTCATTTATCTAAAACTATTATAAATGTTTTGTTTTTAATTTAGTATGATGTTGTTATTAAACAGTGTTTTGCGCGTTTTGAGCAAATCAATCGAGTGAATCAATGATTTAGTGGTGCACTCATAAAGAGAGCCATTTACTTCATTCCTGAATGAATCAGGCGTTTGAACGAATCGAATGAATGGAAAGGACTCAGTAACTTACTCATTTAGACATTTACTGCCACCTACTGGCAGTTTTAAATTCTTTTTTAAGTATAACTTAAATAAATAAATCACATTTCTATAATAATAATTAATAATTATCATTTACTCATCCTCATGTTGAATCAAATAAAATATGTAAAGCTACTTTTTGTAATGTTTCGGGGTAATTTCTGGGTCAAATTTGACATGCAATTAAATTGCAATTAATTCGATTAATTAATCACCACATTGTGCAATTAATCAGATTAATTTATCTAAAACTAAATGTTTTGTTTTTATTTGGTGAAATGTTTAGCAGCAGTGGTTGTTGAAGATGAGTTCCATTAGTGTTTGTTTTTGCGTTATTAGTGTCACATTGTGAGAAATAACAGTATTGTCTTTAATTAAAGCAGTTTATAGGATTTTCTCATACATTGTGACTCCAAAAAATAATTTCTAACAGCAAACACTCAGAATAAAGTGAGATAATCTGCTAATGTCTTGAATGTCTTGTTGAATGGGTGTTGATAGTCTGAGGATCATCTATATTACCAGAGAAACTGCTGAAAACACTCTTTATTTCATGTCAATAGTTCCTGTTTTCACCTCATTTATTATGCTGATGTCTTCAGATCTGCTGTAAATTGACACTTAAAGCTCATTTCATTGCTGTCAACAGACTGAGGGGATTTGTGGACCTCAAATATGAACAATTATTTTTGTCTTTATGCTTTTAACTGTTGTTCTTACAGTTCTTTACTACTTTTCTAGATATCTGTCAATATTTTAATGGAGAAACAGAATAAAGTTCTGAATTAGCATCAGTTGCTTTACGATAGACTGATATCAATTCTTAATGCATTTAGTTTATGGGTGAAATACAAAAAGGGTTAATATAGCACAAAAAAATAATTAATTAAAAAAGGAAGAAAGAAAAATAAATAAAACTTTTCAGGCATATTTAGGAGAATCAGTTGATGACATTCAAACACTGTATTGAATGATCACAGTGAAGCCCAAAATACTAATTGTCATTTACTTTAATTGTCATTTTAAATCTTTAGACTTTATACCACAATCCTTCAAACCACCAGTTTTCACCAATTTGTCAGCAAGAAGTTCTTATATAATGAAATCATTTATAATTTATAATGGTATGATCTCTTATTCTTATATATACTCTATTAAAAACAGGTCAAAATAACTGATTCAACATTTAATTAATTGAATGATTAAATGATTAAATATATCTGTTAGACTAAATGATAATGGGACATTAAAACATTTTGTTTTCAAAAAAGTAATTTGAAACATTAAAACAGACACATTTCACCTGATGGGTTTTCTATGTAAGATCACTTTTGTAAATTTCATTTGATGCAGACACTACAGTTTGATATCTGGACTTTAACCCTATAAAAACAAACACAGTAACTGATTTATTTTTGATTTGGGCAGATCATCTCCTCCAACCAATCTGCAGTTCAGTCAACAAAGCCCCGCCCACTGCAATTCACAGCTCCTCCCACAGCAGTCACATCATCAGTAAAGCTCCTCCCACAGCAGTTGATCAATAAATGCTGGAATATTCCCATCAGACGAGCACTGAAGCATCAGGAAGAGCTGAAAACTGCAAAGAACATGAGTGATCCAGAACCCTGCAGAATGAAACACACTGAAGATACTGAAGAACAAAGAGGTTGGTGTTTATTCTTCATTCATTCATGATGCTGAACAACATTCATGTCGGAAACATTCAAGCACTTCTGCACATTTAGAGAAACAGTTAAACTACGAAATTAAACAATGTTATTTTCTAACAAAAGCCCAGTTAAGGGGAGTTTGAGAAACTTTCATATTCATTGTCAACATCAGATCAAACTAAATATTTACGTATTTTACATTTATTTCATTTGGTTCTCAATTTGCAATTGTGTTACCAGAATTTAGCCATTTTCAATATAGTTTTCAACATTGTTCAACTTACCAGAATGGCTGACAGGGTTGTGAGTGTAACTTGAGCGAAATCTCTTCTTACAGTAACTTTGGTAACAGGGTTGATGAATGCAGTCATTCATTTGTGTAAAAACTGAGACAATGGATTGATATTATTTTCTTGTCCTCCCATCATGCTGTAGAAAGAGCCCAGATGATGTCACTTCCTGGGTGTTTTTAAAAGGAGGAAAAACATGTCAGAAGTAACAGGGTTGAGTGAATCATGTAGGACACTGATAATAACACATTTAAAGATGCAGTCAGTCTAGACTTTGAGCATGTGAACTTTCTACAGACGCTGAAACGATCCTGATATGATGTCACACTCTGTGAATCTCTTTTAAAAACATAAACAAATAATAATCATTCCAAACTTTTAAAATATACAATCTAGTCCACTTTACTGCAAAATTCACTTGATCTTGTGTTTCCAGTGTCTTACATTCACATGAGTATGAAAGGAAGTCAGTGGAAGGAGAAGTCTCTGTGAACGGCCCCTAATAGTTACACAGTTTTAGGAAAATAAATTAAATATCAACCTAAAAGTTGATTTCAAAATATGGCTGTTAATATCACTGCCAAATCAGATCATTTAGACACAGTCCTCTCTTATAACAGATCACTAATGTTGACATGCATTTCCCGTAAAGCTGCTTAGAAACGTCATGTATTTAATGTATTGTATCTAATGTATTTAACAAAAATAGATTTAATTACAAGTGAAAATTGTAGGTTTTTTTAAAAACTAAGACAGATTTTAAAAGCAATTTAAAATGCAAAAAAATAGGTTAAGTTCATTACAACAATGGCTTGCTCAAAGCATAAATCTAAGCATAAGAAATGTATGCCTGACTGAAGTATATTTTTTTTATGTAAAACAAACTTATTTTTTATATTATATTACGCTACTTAAGTAAAAAAATCATTCCAGCAAGTTCAGGCAGCCGAAACCTAAAATTGTGGTAAAAATTATGTTAAATTAAGTTTCAGCTTATATTTCAGCCATTGAGTGCTACAGCCATATATTGGCTATTGATATCTTTGCTGTTTTTATACCATCATATGTCAGCCAAATTACCACAATTTTAGGTTTCGGCTGCCTGAACTTGCTGGAATGATTTTTTTTTTTACTTAAGTAAAGTAAAATAACATAAAAATAAGTTTATTTTACATAAAAAATATGCCTCAGTCAGGTATACATTTCTTATGCTATATTTAAGCTTTGATAAATTGATGTTATGTATTTCTTATTTTTAAATTGTCTTCTAAATGTCTAATTGTGTAACTGGCATGATACATTTTTACCTGTCAAATAAAATGTTATACTTGATTCATTCTGGACTGTGTATCAAAATGATCTGAATATTTTATAGCAGTTGTCTATCACAGCAAGTCTCAATTGTGTGACATTTCACTTCACATTTCTCTCTTTAAATTATTTTGATGTACTGAAAATTTAAATGACTTTCTTTCATTTCAGAGCTGATGGAAGTGGAGGAGGAACATCATAACAAACCTGGAGAAAAACCTTTGAGTCGCTTAAAGACTAAAAATACACTTCTAAAGAATAGAAGAGCCAAGAAATTTACAACCTGCACTCAGTGTGGAAAGAGTTTCACAACCAAACAAAGTCTTGATGTTCACATGAGAGTTCATACTGGAGAGAAGCCGTTCACATGTGATCAATGTGGGAAGAGATTCAGTCAATCATCAAGCCTTAAAGCACACATGAAGATCCACACTGGAGAGGAGCCGTTCACATGTGATCAATGTGGAAAGAGTTTCACGCGATCATCACACCTTAAAGAACATATGAAAGTTCACACTGGAGAGAGACCGTTCACATGTGATCAATGTGACAAAACATTTCTAGGGTCATCAGACCTGAAGAAACATCTGACAGTTCATACAAAGGAGAAGCCATATTCATGTTCTGTGTGTGGAAAGAGTTTTTCACTGCTGCAATATTTACATAAACATGAAAAAACACACACTGGTGTGAGAGAGTACATGTGCTTTGAGTGTGAGAAGACTTTTACTGCAGCAAACGGTTTAAAACTGCACCAGAGAATTCACAATGGAGAAAAACCTTACATGTGTTCACACTGTGACAAGAGATTCAGTGTGTCATCAAATCTGAAAACACATGAGAAGATCCACACTGGAGAAAAACCTTACAAGTGTTCACACTGTGACAAGAGATTCAGTCAGTCAGTAAATCTGAAAACACATGAGAGGATCCACACTGGAGAAAAACCTTACAAGTGTTCACACTGTGACAAGAGATTCAGTCAATCAGATCATCTGAAAAAACATGAGAGGATCCACAGCAGAGAGAAACCTCACAAGTGTTCACACTGTGACAAGAGATTCAGTTGTTCATCATATCTGAAAACACATGAGAGGATCCACACTGGAGAAAAACCTTACAAGTGTTCAGACTGTGACAAGAGATTCAGTGATTCATCAAATCTGAAAACACATGAGAGGATCCACAGCAGAGAGAAGCAGCACACGTGTGATCAGTGTGGAAAGAGTTTCATTATTAAAAGTCACCTGAAGATACACATGAAGATCCATGCAGTGGAGAAACCACATCACCACAGTCTGAAATCATGATAAGTAGTTCATCTTTGTGCTGAGAAACAGTGTCTCTTCTGTCTAAGTTGGACAGTCAGATCTCTCCACCTGTAGTTGGCGCTGTTGCTCTGTGGCTGCTGTTGAATTATCCAGGTTTTGGGTGAGGAGCGGCCCCTGATGTGATTGTGAAGCACTCATGGTGTACAGTAGTACATAGTAAAGTGCTACATAAATGCCTCATTTATTTGTAGTTAGCCGTTTCTCAATATGTGTTCTTGTCTATACTTGTGTTCTTGTGAAACATCATCAGTTGCTGCACAAGAACTGTTCCAATTCAAAGTTCATATCTTGCCAAGTACAGTTCAAATCCCTGGATGTGTTGTTGATCCGCCCCTTTTATCGGGGATGCATCGAGAGGTGACTTGTGTGGACTTGAGACAGCCAGGTATCCCAGAATGCATTTCGCACTAACCAGCAAGCATCAATAGTAAAGCAGAAAACCTGTGTAATTCAAACATAATACAGTTATGATGTCGTGATATGTAGTATTAAGAGTTTTCAGGCAAGAATGTACTGGTTTAAAGCTCAAATTTTTGGTTTATTTTTAAAAGTAGTGGTTATTTGGAGTTTGGGCGTTCAGTGCTCTTGTACCCCGCCGAGAACAGCCTAACCTTGGCTAATCCTTCTGACATTTGCCACTGGTTCTGATGTTTCTGTAGTGGTTAAACATGAGATATAATTAATCTTTTGTAATCCTAACAGTTGATCTTTGGACTCATGAACCTATAATTTGTTGAACTAAAAGTTTAATCTCATAACTTATAGTTATATTTTACTGTTGTGGCCTACTAGAGCGCTGACTTTGTATGTTTGATTGAATTGTTTGCTTTATTTTTTATTGTAGCTTATACTTTCATAATGGCTATATGGCTATTATTGACCATTAAAACTGACATTTAAAACATATTCACAAAGCTGCTGAGACAAACTTTTACTAAGGAATAGAGAGAAGTCTTAAGCTAAGAGTAAGGGCGGGGTTGACCTTGTTGCTATGAAGTAAACACAGTGATTGGCTGATGGGGAGGAGTCAGCGATTCAATCATAGAAATATTGTAGAATGAGGTGTCATGTTTCCAAATTAAAATAAAGGTTTTAAAATACAAATGTTGCCCTATTCAAATTAATATTTTTTAATAAAAATGTTGCCATTATTAAAAATAAAATGTTACCATACTGTTGCCATAAAGGTTTTAAAATGTAGGCTAAGTGTCACTAATTAAGTGAAGTTAATAAACTTAATTTCGAGAGGAGTACGCCCATTCAATCTTCCAATGAATACCAAGGTATACAAACCAGCATCTTACCTCTTCATGTTGTTAGTTCTTTTGGCATTTGGCCCGCCCAAACCACATCATGACTGACTTCGAACAGTTTCCCTCCGACAACGAGTTTTCTAATGAATGTGCCAGAAACTCCTGCACGTTTTTCGCCAAACAGGTTGGATCCTCCTTCACATCATATTTCACCTGTTGATCGCCCAGGTTGCCAGTCTCACCGTTTCACAAGCCAGCTCAACATAACTCGCTCAAGAAGACCTCTTTCTCCTCCACCATCTAGATCAGTAATTCTTAAAGTGTGGTCCGCAGACCACTAGTGGTCCGCCATCGCCCCCTAGTGGTCCGCGAAAAGATGACCTAAACTAGGCAAGTGTTTATAAAATCGTCACTTATTTAAGTAGATTTTTAATGTACTTGCGAAACATTTCTTGCCATTCTGTTTTAATAACGTAAAAATGGATCGGTAGCTAAAACAAAGAGAAGTCAAAAGAAAAGATCAAGCGTCCACTGAATGCAGCAAAACTACAGCACCACAAAGGCCCACTGAAGCCGGAACCGAAGATACCGAGTCACGGCCACTGCCCACCACACTCCCGCATACCACAGAGCTAGCGCACCGTGGAAAACCATGTGAGAAAGTTAAGCGAAAATATCACAATGAGTACATGAAGTTTGGATTTTTCTGGACTGGGGATCTTGTGGATCCTAGACCTCACTGTGTTTTGTGTTATGAAATATTGGCTAATGAAGCAATGAAACCATCGAAACTCAAGCGTCACTTTGAGTTTAAGCACAAAGATTGTATGTCAATGTCAATGTCAATTTTATTTATATAGCACCATTTCCACAACACATGGTTGACCAATGTGCTTTACATAAAACACACACCACATTTGCACAGTAAAGATAAAAGTAAAAGTAAAAAAAAAACTTAGAAAAAGTACCACAACCATTTGAAATAATTTAAAAGAAATAAAAAGAAAAACTATAAATAAAATCATGGTAAAACACAGTGCTTCAGCCAGAAATAAAAGCTTTGTCAAACAGATAGGTTTTTAATCTTGACTTAAAAATGAACACAGAGGGAGCTAATCGAATAGAAGAGGGCAACTCATTCCAAAGTCTTGGGGCGATAGATGAAAACGCACGATCGCCCCTGGACTTCAGCCTCGTCTTTGGTGTAAACAATAGTCTCTGGTTTGATGACCGGAGAGATCTTGTTTCGCTGCGTTCAATTAAAAGTTCAGATATATACAAGGGACCATACCATGTAGTGACAAGTGCGCTGGTTGTCCGGTGGCAAGGTCCTGTCTCGTCTCTTTGAACTGCGCAATGAAGTAAAATTATTTCTGCACCAAGCTGATGAACTGTATGATCGACTTCATGACTTTATGTGGCTTTCAAAACTAGCCTATCTTGCAGATATTTTCAGCATGCTCAATACGCTCAACTTAGCACTGCAAGGAAAAACGGTCACAGTCTTCACTGTACAGGACAAAATTAAAGGGGCCCACACCAAATTAAAGCTCTGGTGCGCACATATCGATCGCCGTGAATTTGACTGTTTCCCCACTCTAGCGGACTTTCTTCTCGAAACTGAAGAGACCCTGGGTGACGACATCGTCACAGCCATAAAGGAACATCTACAAGGCCTTCACATGCAGCTGGGGAAATACTTTCCAGAGCTAGATGTGGACTTTGAGTGGATCAGAAATCTGTTCGGCGACATCATTGAGCAATGTACCAAGCTCTCAATACAGGAAGGCAATAGTCTTGTGGACATTGCATCAGATGGAGGTCTCAAAATGTCATTCAAACAACAGCCCTTAACAGACTTCTGGGCTCAGCTCCTTCCTGAACATCCAAAGCTTGCAGAATCTGCCCTCAAAGTGCTCATGCCCTTCCCAACTACATACAACTGTGAAGTTGGGTTTTCCACACTGGTTGGTTTGAAAACAAAACAGCACAACAGACTAAACGTGGAGCCTAATATGAGACTGAAACTCTCCTCTTTGGAGCCAGACATTCAGAAACTGATGTGTGATAAGCATTTTATTTTGAATAATTAGTTTTTAACTTGAAACAGTTGCATATTAAACTTAAATTTAGCTTATCCTTCCTATTTTGTTGGTTTTTGGGGGCGTGTTAGAGTGGGATTCTGTTAGGTGGTCCTCAGAAAAAAATTGGAAGATAAAGTGGTCCTTGGGCTGAAAAAGTTTGAGAAACACTGATCTAGATCATCACGGGGCTCTGCCGATCTTCGCCGTGATGCATCTCATCCTTCATCATCATCATCATCCTCTTCAGCAGCAACCCCTTCCGTCCCTCCGGTAGAGAAATGGTCCGTCAACGCGCTCAGGCAAGCATTATCCAACACAGGTATCCATTTCTCCCGGAGGAATACAAAAGTGCAGCTTCACGATCTGCTCGTGCGCCCGCACCAAAACTCTCCACATCCTCCCAGCAACACGCAAGTTACAATGCAAACAGCTGCTCGTTCTATACGGTTTGCCTTTGCTATACAGTTCAGCCCGCATCAGCAGCGGCGGCAGCCACGGGCGCCGCTTCCTCGTCCGCCACTCATTCCAGCCGGTTCCCAGCCAGCAATGACACGTGGGGCCCAGATGGGTTAACTACGGGTTCCATGGGTACTGTGTGTGCATGGGCTTTGGCTGGGTGAAATCAGCGGGTCCCATGTAGGTTTTGTAGAACGAGTCCTACATAGGAAGCCCATATGAGCTGATTACATGGGCCCCATAAGGGACAGGCATGGGCCAAGTGGGCATGGGTTTGAACTGGGAATGCACATATGGGTCCTGCATAGAATTTTTATGGGCCAAGTGGGCATGGGTTTGAACTGGGAACACATATATGGGTCTTGCATGACATATTTATGGGCCAAGTGGGCATGGGTTTGATCTGGGAACATATATGGGTCTTGAATGGCATATTTATGGGCCAAGTGGACATGGGTTTGAACTGGGAATGCACATATGGGTCCTGCATAGAAATTTTATGGGGCAAGTGGGCATGGGTTTGAACTGGGAACACATATATGGGTCTTGCATGACATATTTATGGGCCAAGTGGGCATGGGTTTGAACTGGGAACACATATATGGGTCTTGAATGGCATATTTATGGGCCAAGTGGACATGGGTTTGAACTAGGAATGCACATATGGGTCCTGCATAGAATTTTTATGGGTCAAGTGGGCATGGGTTTAAACTGGGAAAACATATATGGGTCTTGCATGATATATTTATGGGCCAAGTTGGCATGGGTTTGAACTGGGAACACATATATGGGTCTTGCATGACATATTTATGGGCCAAGTGGGCATGGGTTTGATCTGGGAACACATATATGGGTCTTGAATGGCATATTTATGGGCCAGGTGGCCATGGGTTTGAACTGCATACATATAAACCAGTCTTGCATGGCATATTTATGGGCCGAATGGGCATGGCTTTGATCTGGGAACACATATATGGGTCCTGCATGGCATATTTATTGGCCAAGTGGCCATGGGTTTGGGTGATTGATTCAGGTCCACCAATATTATGTACTGCTCATCTACAAACAAGCATCAAAAATAAAATAAAATAAAATAAGCTTAACTTAGGATATCAAGGGGAGCCTTATCATTCAAGCTCCTCTTGGCAAAGCAAAATCTGCTCGTCACAACATGGCAGACAGAGCATCATTCTGCTTGCTTCGATGCTGGACAGGACAAGAGGAAAAAGAAAAAAAAGGACTTGCAGGAGGCCTCATCATCAATCTGTCTGCCACTTCTGTGTTGTTAGATGTCCTTGGACCAAAGAGTAGCATGTGTTTCTATCAAGGTGTAGCTCATACACCAACAATGACACATGTGTTGGCTGTAAAAGGTACAGTAGATCTGTTTGGTTAGGCTATCTGAAGATCTTCAGGATGCATTGACATATACATGGTTAATGGTTTAAGACGGTAAAGGGAGGGGCTGAAGTAGTTAAAGAAGTAGGCCTGTAAAGACAGAGACCCTTTCAATTTAAGTAAAATAATAAAGCTGCAGAAAGCCTTCCGACAGTGCATGGAGCATTCACATAAACACTTTCATTGGTGCAGTGACCCAGATTGGGACAGATTTATGGGGATAAGTGTAAAGGAGACATCATTGCTACTGCTGGCATTTGAATATTTACAATATTTATATTATATGAATATTTTGCTAACTTAACATAAGTTGCTTATAACATAGTTGCCTGTAGAATGTTGGGTAAATCCCTCCCTGATGCCTCATAGGACCCATTTTGCTACCCAATTGGCTTTTGGTCAATTTGAACATCCATCTACCACGCCGGATACCCAGATTCAAGACCCGCTTGGGGAGTGGTTTCTGGTATCAGAGGTGGAAGTCATTGTAGTAGATTTAAGTTCGTAGTGGGGAAGGAAGTGGTCAGGGACGACAAACAACTGCTGACTGAGTCTTTATTGAATGTCAACAGAAGGACTGTGCAACGCACAACAACGAAAATAAACAATCCACAAAGGGCTTCACTCCAGGTTCGGCATACGCTATCCACAAGGGCTTCTCTCCAAGTTTGGTTTACACCATCCACAAGGGCTTCACTCCACGAACCTCGACTCAGTCAACAGTTCCCCTCTCTCTCACACGCTCCTGCTTCTCACGGCGTTTTAACCTGTCTCCGCGCCAATCACTGGGATGAGAAACAGGTGTTCGTGATTTGTATCCAACCCACTCACTTACCAAGCGTCTCCCGCTATTCTCTCCAGTTGCAGACCTCGCTGAACCATGCCCCCCTCGCCACATACCCCCACCGCCCGACTCAGGCCGGGGAGCCGGTTTCCGGCCTGCGCCACAAATCAGCCACAGCCATTCGAACACCCGGCCTGTGGACCACCTTGAACTTAAAAGGCTGTAAAGCCAGATACCAACGAGTGATCCGCGCGTTGGTATCCTTCATGCGGTGGAGCCACTGCAGGGGAGCGTGGTCCGAACAGAGAGTTAATTCCCGTCCCAGGAGATAATAGCGGAGGGTGAGGACGGCCCACCTGATTGCCAAACACTCTTTTTCTACGGTACTGTACTTAGCTTCTCTCTTCGAGAGCTTACGGCTAATGTACAGTACCGGCCGCTCCTCACCCTCTATCTCCTGGGACAGGACAGCACCCAGCCCCCTGTCCGACGCGTCAGTCTGCAACAGAAAAGGGAGAGAAAAGTCAGGAGAGTGAAGCAATGGCCCGCCACATAGAGCAGCTTTTACCTGGGTGAAAGCCTGCTGGCACGGCTCCGTCCACTGGACCGTATCTGGAGCATCCTTTTTAGTTAGATCAGTCAATGAGCTGGTGAGGGCCGAATAATTAGGTACAAACCTTCTATAATATCCCGCCAGCCCGAGGAACTGTCTAACCTCCTTTTTGGTCTTGGGGCGCGGACAGGTCGCAATCGCTGCCGTCTTGTCAGTTTGGTGACGCACCTGCCCATGCCCCAAGTGGAAGCCCAGATACCTTACTTCCACGCGCCCAATTGCACACTTCTTCGGGTTGGCCGTGAGCCCAGCCGCTCTCAGCGATCTCAGGACGGCTCTCACATGCTGCATATGCCGCTGCCAATCATTACTATAGATAATAATATCATCTAGATAGGCAGCCGCAAATGCAACATGGGGCCGGAGAATTTTATCCATGAGTCGCTGAAAGGTGGCCGGTGCCCCGAACAGCCCGAACGGAAGCGAAACAAATTGGTGTAATCCGAACGGCGTCGTGAAAGCTGTCTTTTCTTTGGATAAAGGCGACAAGGGGATCTGCCAGTACCCTTTCGTTAAGTCCAGTGTCGAATAAAATCGAGCCGCACCTAGCCGGTCAAGCAATTCGTCCACCCGCGGCATTGGATACGCGTCGAATTTCGACACTGCATTCACCCTGCGATAGTCCACGCAGAAACGAACCGAGCTGTCGGTCTTAGGAACCAAAACTATAGGGCTCGCCCAGTTACTGCTGGACTCTTCTATTACTCCCATTTTCAGCATTGCCTCTAATTCGTCCTGAACTACCTTTTTTTTGTGTTGTGGAATTACAAATTTAAGAATCTGTTTAAAATCTGCAGATCCTACATCCTGACCATTTGGCAGGACAAGCTCAAGATACAGCAGTGCTTTTGTCTCTATGATAATGTAAAGGTATAGGTGATACTGCCAGACTGATTGGATTAGCACCTATGCATTTGAATGACACAGTTATGCTGATTAGATCATGGCTAGGAAATGTAAGCAATGATCTGATTCCTGTACTGCATTTGCATCCTTTGTTTAGATTGTCCACACCTCTACTCTATGTATCCCTCCCCCTTGAATGTATATGAACTACCAAGTCACTGCTTTAGTTTAGATTTTGGATGACCACAGCGACGCACAGCGTGTTTCTCAATAAAGAGTAACTTCTGCTTCAAGAGATCCCAAAGTCTCCTGGTCTATGCTTCTGAGATTTCCAACAGTTTTGGTGCCGTGACCCGGATAGAGCTTCTCACTTCAATCCAGATTGGAACTTCAAGCACAACAAAGATCTGATCCAAAGGAAGATCCAGGCTGAATTTTCCTGTTCACCCAAGGGTTGGTGAGTGATACTCTATCCAAAAGAACCATTAAGACCAGTACTAATGTGTTATCCTCTGCGCCGTCAGAGAAGAGTTAACAGACAGCTGTAGGGTTTGGTTAACTAAGTTATCCTCTAAAAATGTTCTTTTAGAGATTAAGTTTATCCTCTGTTTAGGCAGGGAAGTTTAGCATCACATGCTAATAATTAGGTATCCTCTGTTCAGGCAGGGAAGAATTAGTGTAAAGTGCTAATAATTTGTGTTGTCCTCTGTTTTATCAGGGAAGGTGGTGTGTTAACAGAATAGCCATCCTCTACTTTGCTAGAGAAGAAGGTTCATCCTCTGTTAATTCAGGGAAGGTTACAGTTGTTACAGTGTGTTAGCAGGTTGGTTCTACTCTGCTCACCAGAGAAGGTTGAATACATTACGATGTGTATTAACTAGGTTAACCTCTGCTCTGTCAGGGAAGTGTTGAAGTGTATTGTTGTACCAGAAAGACATTACACAATGTTGAGAAAGAACGCTAGACTTATTCCAACGACTGAGAAAGGTGGACTAGCTACTCCTTTATGGACAGATAGTGAGTTCAAATCAGTGTTAGGAAAGCACATGGACTCAATAGTGACTGAGTCAGTCAGATTGGATTTGACAAAGAAATTTGGGATTCATCCAGAAAAAGTTTGGTCCATTGAAGAATGCAAAAAGGTATTTGGTGCTTGTATTCGGAAGAAAAATATGAAGGGCATTATCTGCTGCCACAGAGAATTTACTATATCCATTGCACAAGAACAAATCCAACATATTGCTAAGTTAGAAGAGCAGAACAAACAGTTGCACACTAGAGTGTCTCGTCTCACTCAGAAGTTGGGCCTTAACAAAGCCTCAACCAAATGTGACTCAAAAGACCAACAGTCAGATGAAAGCTATCCTGACTTACAGTCTTTCTGTAGACTAGAGGGCAATAGCAATACTGGATTCATGGATAAAGATGTAAATGCAGTTGAAGTGTGTGGAGTGAGACAAAAGGCTCAGAGTAGGGCAAAAGGGGTTGACACAGTTCCATCTGTAACCCCCATACTGCAGTTACAAGCAGTCAGTACCGCTATAGGTCCTGAAGACATAGAAAGAATTGCTGAGAATTTGCCATCAGTGCATAGAAATTTTTCTGAGTTTAGGACAGAGTTGTCCAGAAAAATGAAGCTCTATGATATGTCCCTAGCTGAAGTCACACAGCTAATGTCACAAATCCTGAAAGAGTCAGAATTCAATGATTTTGAAAGTGCTGTAAATAATTCTGAGTTTCAGCATTCCAGCAAAGGCGAATTGAGAGAAGGAGTTCTGAGAGTGTTACAGAACCTTGTTGGACCAAAGGTAGACTGGTCAAAGATCACTAGTTGTGTACAGAAGGATGAAACTGTAAGTGAGTACACTGAAAGATTTTGTCAGTCAGCGGCAGCATACAGTGGAATAGTTGACACTCCAGAGAAGGTGTTAGAGGATAATGGACCACTGGTCCGCATGTGGTTTGATGGGCTTTCATCAGAATACAGAAATGCATTGCCTTTCTTAGACCTCACATGGTCCAATGGAACCCTGCAAAACAACTTGGATAGGTTAGCTATTTGGGAAAGAGACTCAGATGTCAAGACAAGAGTAAAGATTGCAGCAGCATCCTTTAAGGTCAACACAGAGAATCGACAGAAACGTAAATGTCCTAAGAGAGAAGGCAGATGTCATTACTGTGGTAAACCTGGACATTGGATGAAAGAGTGTA
Source organism: Chanodichthys erythropterus (assembly GCF_024489055.1). Lineage (NCBI taxonomy): Eukaryota > Metazoa > Chordata > Actinopteri > Cypriniformes > Xenocyprididae > Chanodichthys > Chanodichthys erythropterus. The sequence goes on from NC_090239.1 coordinate 26,289,186, forward strand.
GGAAAAACAAAAAGACATTAAAAGAAATGAACAGCTTTACTCAGCTCCTACTCAGTCTACTTGCTACACTGAACTGCCCCTCCCCTCTTCTCCAAACTCTTGGAGCAGCAGCTTGCTGACATGCTAACCATATTTGGGCTGTGAGTGCTTAATTTCCCCAGTCATTTACAAGAAAGCTTAAAGACTCATTCTGAACAAAAGAAAGTTGACTATCACTTCCACCATTTGGGGACACAGGTTAAGTATACTCACAGCCTTAAATGTTATGCTACAGCACACTCCATTCACTTGTCCATCCTCAATGGGGTATGATGTCTGCTATGACTGATGTTTCAATGGAAGATGGAGATGTAGCACCTTAAATTTGGAAACTAACTACAGGGAGAGAATAGGACACACAGACCAGTGAGGAGCCCAGGGAAGAACCGAAGTGCATAAGGCCTCGGGGGCTAAACCCTGTGGTGAAGACTTCCTCATAGGTTTCCCCCTCTCTCAGTTTATCCCCACCTTACTGGTCTATAGGTGTCAAATTGATTAAGACTAGGTTAAGAAAAAGAAGAACAAAACCACTATACGATCACTAGAAGTTTATGTTGATCAGAGTTAGACAGAAAAACTATAGGATCATCAGAGGTGTAACGTACTAAAGTCTATGCAAGAATACTGCTGGTCTGCTTTTTCTTTGTTTTCTTGTGTGCAGGTATGTGTATATGCCATGACGTCTCAAGCAGCACCTGGTGTAAAGCATCACCTCAGATAACCATGAACAACCTTCATGATGACGGAGTCATCTGAGCAACTCGGAGTTGCACAACGACAAAGAATCATCTTGGGACAAACATGGAAATGGACTCTACAGGGAACAGACTCCACAGCTATTCAGGCACCATGGACTTTTAGGACTTCCACGCTTATGCTACATGGTTTTTCTGTGTCATCATGTAGTTAATACAACATGTTACCACCCTGCGTTGTATATGTGTCAACAGTATACTCAAGTTAAAGAACAACACTTATGTAAATGTTGGACACGACACAGAATAAGATGTATGTGCCTGTAACTGTTACAAGTTGCATGACTGGAAGATGGAACTTATGTTAACAAACATATGTTATAGAAGGGATTTAAGAAGGTTTAAATTTGTATTATGTGAGAGTTATTAGAACTCTCAAAGGGGGAACTGTGGAATTACAAATTTAAGAATCTGTTTAAAATCTGCAGATCCTACATCCTGACCATTTGGCAGGATAAGCTCAAGATACAGCAGTGCTTTTGTCTCTATGATAATGTAAAGGTATAGGTGATACTGCCAGACTGATTGGATTAGCACCTATGCATTTGAATGACACAGTTATGCTGATTAGATCATGGCTAGGAAATGTAAGCAATGATCTGATTCCTGTACTGCATTTGCATCCTTTGTTTAGATTGTCCACACCTCTACTCTATGTATCCCTCCCCCTTGAATGTATATGAACTACCAAGTCACTGCTTTAGTTTAGGTTTTGGATGACCACAGCGACGCACAGCGTGTTTCTCAATAAAGAGTAACTTCTGCTTCAAGAGATCCCAAAGTCTCCTGGTCTATGCTTCTGAGATTTCCAACAGTGTTCAGGTAATCTATACGGCCGGCTGCGAACAACCACGCCCGGCTCCGTCTCGACATGGTGCTGAATGAGGTTGGTACGTCCCGGCAGGGGAGAGAACACGTCTGCATATTCCTTTTGCAATTTGGATAAATCAGTGAGCTGGGAGGGCGAGAGGTGATCTCCCCCCGGGACCAGAGCGAGAGATTGAGATTTTACATTCGCCTCTGGTCCGAGATCATCCTCCCCACTAATCACCGTCGCCAGCATCACTGATTCTGCCTCATTCCATTTTTTTAGGAGGTTGAGGTGATAGATTTGACGTGCCCCCCACCTGTCGGACCGTACCACCTCGTAATAGAGCTCGCCGACTTGCCGTGTGACCTCAAAGGGTCCTTGCCACTTTGCAAGTAATTTCGAACTGGAAGTAGGGAGCAATACAAGCACTTTTTCCCCCGGTGCGAATTTACGTAGGTTAGACCGTCTGTTATACAGTTGGCTCTGTCTGTGCTGGGCCTGTAACAAATTCTCCATTGATAGCCGCCCCAAAGTGTGGAGTTTTGATCGCAAGTCCAGCACATACTGAATTTCATTTTTGGCCTGAGATGGTCCGTCCTCCCAAGTTTCTCTGAGGACATCCAGCACCCCACGGGGCTGGCGCCCAAAGAGAAGCTCGAAGGGGGAAAACCCTGTGGAGGCTTGCGGGACCTCTCGTACTGCGAATAACAGAGGTTCCAACCACTTATCCCAATTTTTGGCGTCCTCTTGAACGAACTTACGAATCATGGATTTAAGCGTGCGATTAAAACGTTCGACCAGCCCGTCCGTTTGTGGGTGAAAGACGCTGGTACGAACCGATTTAATGCCCAATAATTCGTACAGTTCGCGTAACGTGCGTGACATAAACGCTGTGCCTTGATCAGTGAGGATTTCTTTTGGAATCCCCACCCGGGAGATTAAGCGAAACAGTGCATCCGCAACACTTTTAGCAGAAATGTTGCGGAGAGCCACTGCTTCAGGATATCGTGTTGCATAATCAACAATGACTAATGCAAAGCGATGTCCCCTTGCTGATCGTTCTAATGGCCCGATGAGGTCCATACCAATTCTCTCGAAGGGGACCTGCATTAATGGAAGTGGGCGCATCTTTTATAATCGCGAAATACGGGTAAGCAAGCGGACGTCCAGGCTGGAGAGGCTGACCATCAATTATGTTTACCACCCATCAATTACCACCCTATCAAATGCATTTTTTAATGTCTCATCCTGAGACTGCTCCAGGGGAAAATCATCGCGTTCCGGAAGAATTAGTCTTCCGGCTTCACTCAGATCCCCTGCAGCAGAACTCTCCGGTCTCTGATCAGTCTCTCCCACCTGTACTCGCGCTTGCTCACCCCGCGTTCTTTTCCCCCAAGAGGCATCCGAGCAAAGACATCCCAATAATTGTTTAAACGCGGGCCAATCCGTTCCCAAAATTATCGGATGCCGGAGGTGCGGGTTAACTGCCACCTCAACACTATGCTTTTGTCCCCTAAATTTAATTATGACGGACATTACGGGATATTTTACCACATCCCCATGCACGCACCAAACCCCAACCATGCGGCCTGTATCCAATGCCCCAGACGAAATCAGGCTTTGATGGAGAGAGGTTTGGTTACAGCCCGAGTCCACCAAAGCCTGATAGGTACCCCCCTTGATACTCACAGGTATTTGGTACCCGCCAGCCTGACCAGGGGCAGCTTGAAGTTCGTCGGGGACCCGGATCATCGTCCCGACCTCCATAACCGGACATTTATCCACAAAATGAACCGGATCCCCGCACCACCAACAGGCCGGCCCAGACCTGCCCGCCGCCCCAGTGGCAGAGAGTGGGCTGAATACATGGCGCGGAGAGAGGGGAGAAGCAGGAGCGGGGTCCGTCCCGGCAGCAGGGAGTCCCGCCCCCCTCTCGTCCGCCCGGCCCACCTCGTGTTCCGTCCGAGGGAGGGGCGGAACGGGACAGGCACCTTCCTACAGACCCAGAGCCCCACCCTCGGGGCGGAACACGAGGTGGGCCGGGCGGACGAGACCTAGGGAGAGGGACAGGTCTAGAGAGAGAGGGGGACAAAAGAGAGGGAGAGAGAGAGGCAGCTGGAAGGGGTTCGCCGCCCCCTTGGCACGCCACCAGATGATCCTCCGCCAGTTGGATGGCTGAGTCCAGCGACGTGGGGCGGTGGCACTGGACCCACTCGGCCGTCTTCTTCGGGAGCCGAGTGATGAATTGCTCCAGCACCACGCGATCGACGACCAGGTCCACGTCGCTTCCCTCAGCCAGCAACCATTTGCGGCACAAGTCCCGGAGCTGCTGGGCCAACGTGAAGGGCCGGCCGGACTCACCCAGGTCGAGGGAGCGGAAGCGCTGTCGGTGCTGCTCCGGGGTCCGACCGACCCGCTGGACGATGGCCCGCCGTAGGTCTTCATAGACCAGGAGGTTCGGGACGGGGAGCTGCTGTGCCGCCACCTGTGCTTCTCCTGAGAGGAGCGGGACCAGCCTCATCGACCACTGGTCCCGCGGCCATTTACACGCCTCCGCGGATCTCTCGAAGAGGTCTAAGAACACCTCTGGATCATCCAGTGGACCCATCTTATTTAATGGCAGGCGGACAGGCACAGCGGGTGGTTCGGTGGGCTCCCGGGGAACCTCCCGGTCAATCCAGCTCCGGAACGCCTCGCGGTCCTCCTGCTGGGTTTGTAGAATGGCTTGGAAACACCGCTCCTGGTCGCCTCTTAACTCCAGCAGGGCCTGTTGTTGTTCGCGGTGCAGGACCGCGAGGGACGCGATGATGTCCGCAAATGTGGCGGAGGACGAAGATTGCATGGCGACGTGCTCACCGACTTCCTTCCCGGGTTTCGGCACCAGTGTAGTACATTTAAGTTCGTAGTGGGGAAGGAAGTGGTCAGGGACGACAAACAACTGCTGACTGAGTCTTTATTGAATGTCAACAGAAGGACTGTGCAACGCACAACAACGAAAATAAACAATCCACAAAGGGCTTCACTCCAGGTTCGGCATACGCTATCCACAAGGGCTTCTCTCCAAGTTTGGTTTACACCATCCACAAGGGCTTCACTCCACGAACCTCGACTCGACTCAGTCAACAGTTCCCCTCTCTCTCACACGCTCCTGCTTCTCACGGCGTTTTAACCTGTCTCCGCGCCAATCACTGGAATGAGAAACAGGTGTTCGTGATTTGTATCCAACCCACTCAGTTACCAAGCGTCTCCCGCTATTCTCTCCGGTTGCAGACCTCGCTGAACCACGCCCCCCTCGCCACAGTCATTAATTACAAATACTCAGATTACTGTAATTAAGTAGTTTTTTGGGGTACTTGTACTTTTATGAGTAGATTTTCAAGCCTGTACTTTTACTTGTAATATTCATTAATCCATGTAATCTACTAAGTTACTTTTAAAATCATAATTGAGTACTGAGTACAATTTTAATTCATATCCAAACCTTTTATCTGCATTTTTGTAGCCAGTAAGGTGATTTGATAGCAAACAAGCCAAAGAAAACCGGGTCATGAGGACAGAAAACAAAACAAAACAAAAAAAGGACGTTAATGATTAATCTTTCATTGATTCTGAATGAATAATTTAACCAGTTAAAAATGTATTCATGGATATTTAATCAATAGTCGTGGCTCCTCATGTAATTTAGTTTTTTGTCTGCCGGAGACATTTGCTTAATAAGGAAATAAAAACTTAAATGAGAAAAAAATGAGGGAAAAACACTTGTTTTGCATCTTATCAATTATTGATTAATGGATTGTTGGCATGTTAACTTCTGGTAAAGGAAAACACACAATTTCCAGCCCTAGTCTGGAGAAGTGACGGTGACATCAGTGGTTAAAAGTAACTAATACTCTGAATATTTTCTTTTTAATTTTTTTAAAATTATTTATTTATTTTTACAAATTGTACTTTTACTTGAGTATTTCTCTAACACCGGTACTTTTACTCGTAATTGAGTAATATTTTAGCAATGCACTTAATTGTACTTGACTACAGATTTTCAGTACTCTCCACCACTGCCTGTTACGCACAACAACACCTAATTAGGCTTATTCATAATGAAGCCAGCGAAGCAGTTAAGTCGTTTGTTAATTCTCTCACATATCCTTTAATTTACGAATTTTACTGTATTAAATTGTTATTTGGTCAGGCAGTTTGGACATCTCTGGGGCCTGTATGCAAAGGCCGTGTTTCGCACTTAAAACGTTAACAGTCCATTCAGAATCGGAAAGCAAGCTGGCTGTGACTTGGAGGTGAAGTGCATACGACCAACGCCGAATTTCCATAAAATTAAGGTAAGTTGAAATATTATGCTGCCATAAAACTAACACTGCAGATTGTACAGTAGTCTGTATTTTTGGTTTGTGCTGTTTAATCTGATGTAGAATCTAACCAAAAGGAAAAACAGCGGGTTTGGTTTAGCTATAGGGCTGGACAATAATTCAGTATCAATATATCACAATATACTTTTATTCAAAAACGGTGATATGATATAAAATATATTCATCATTATTTCACTTCAAATTCATCTGAGTCAATATCAGATTCAGAGTTTGGTTCCGTCCCGAACCCTTCCTCATGCTTTAAACATAAAAACATATTGCACATATTGCATAACACATACTTCAACATATTGCACTGTCCCCACCTTTTGCTCTAAGAATAAATTGGAACAAATCAAATCAAACTAAATGTGTAAGCAAACAGTCTCAAATGTTTTGGGCTTGTAAACATCATAATATCGGTCTCCCTGGTCTCCCTGTGCATCTTGCTGGCTTCTATCATTAGTTGTAGTGTTGCAGTTACAACTGCACTAGCAGCTAATACAAAATGAAGGATAAATATTGACTAAGGTTGAATTTTGTTTGCTTGCATAACCCAAAGAGCAAATATAGCTGCAGATATCTTATTATAAAAATATAAGAATTATTAAAACTCGTAAAATATTCTGACAAAGGAGCTGAAAAAATTATAATTGTATAATAATAATATAATTACCTACATTTTAAGTATATGAAAGTAAAACAAGCACAGCCAATTTGATGGAGCTGAATTAATATCAGCCTTATGACTCCCAGGAACATCTGAGTGGTTTGGCATCATGAGCATCAACCGTGATGTTCCTGGGATAATGATGTGATGTGACTGTGGCGGGGAGAGGGCTGCAAGAACATCGACAACACAAACGCCATGACTGTTCTCTTATCACTTGATTTAAAGTATTGATGGATATTGCTGTTGTTTTGTCTTCAAGAATGGCGAAGCAGTTCCTCAGAGCGATGCCAAATTCTCTCTTTATCAGGGGGTCTTTAAGCTTTGATATGTCAAAGCATTTACACCTACTCCAGTTATTACCTTTCTCAGCTTGAGAGTAAGCTTCACCATAAGGAGGTTGTGGTCAATGCGTTTCACGTTTCCCAATCACAATGACAGGATCCATTTTACTCCGGGTTCTTCCGTCTGGAGATGTCCATGTTAATTTGTGAATATTTTTGTGAGTACAGAGGTGCTGCCTATGACTTTATTTATTTTAAAATATCCAAACAATTGTTTATTGTATTTAAGTTATTTCCTAAACAGAAATTGATGAGGTGCTAGCCATTATCTGTGCATTTGCCCAGGGCATGCTTTCCCATTGTTCTTTTTGTTTTTTTGTTGTTGTTGCTAACTCTTGCATCCAAATCCCCTATGATGAGTAGTATATCATGTCTTGGGATAAGAATGGAATTGGCTTCTTTAATCATTTCATCTGCATCACTGGTTGGTGCATATGTAATGATAATGGGCACTTGACGTTCATTCTTACCTACAGTAAACATTCATTAATTACTTTCCATTGTAATACTGACTTGACCTTCTTTTTGCTTATGATGATGGCTACTCCTTCTTCTCTCCCTGACCAGATGATATTTCCCCCTATGCTGAGTTTCCCTTTTCTGACAATGAGTCTGTAGTGCGAAGTAGGCTCAGACTGTAATGATTCATTTCAGTCACTGTTTGTGCCAACTTTCCAGAGTTTGTACATTCCAGCAGCCAATTCTGATGTGAGATCTGAGCATCAACAGTAATGCTATCAGGGTGGGAGCATCCTCTTGGCTTCGACCCTGTCCTTTATTGGTTTATTTATCTAGTCTGCTTTACTTTGGCATCCCTAAATACAGCTATTTTCCCTTGTTGGCATTTTCATAACACATTTTCACTTAGGGGAGATCACTTTGCTGAATTCATGTTCAGCACAGGGAGAGGGAAGTTCCAGCCTAGAGGATCATCTCAGCCAATGAGGACGGAGGGGCAGTGGCTCTAGCCACCATCTGTAACTTAGAACACTTTCCAAAGTCCCGTATTTCCTTATATTTTAGACACAGTTTTGTTCAAGACATGAAGAATGTGCAAAAATGTCTCCTGAATGTGTATGAACAGCTCCTGTTGCCATGAAACCTGATGATGTGGAAGTTTGTGCTGCTCCTAGGAGTGGAAACTTCTAAAGAACTTCAACAGCACATCAACATTATAGGAAAAGTGCCTAGTCGTGCAAGTTACTGGAACTGTGACAGTGGAACTGTGTAACCAGTTTCATCCTAGTGTGTCATCTGCAGATGATTGCGATATTTATGGCTTAGGGTATTTGAGAGTGTGCTAACTTGTCTGTTATAGAGTTATTTTTAAACAGGCTGCTGTATTCTTTGTGGTTGTTGGAATGATTCAGAATCAGACTCAAACATTTCGCTGAATTTGACTGGTTGCTATTATTCACCATGGAACTTTCAAAACATTTATACATGCAACAAGGGCGTTGTTTTTGTGAATAAAAAACTCATAACACATCAAAACAGTGGGTGTTTACTGATGTCTTAGAATTAGCAACAAATGCGTTTCAATCAGATGATCAGGGACAGAGGGAAATAAAGCGTTATATTAGTTCTGGTAGGTCACATTAGTCAAGCTTGACACTGACCTATAGGAATACAACACCCATCACTGCATTCCTATGTATGGTCCATTCAGTATTATCAGCAGCTTTAACGTGTTGCTTAGAAGCTAATACACTCTTCTATCCCCACACCCTCCTTTGTCCAGTCAGGACTTGCCCTGCTGATATTCCTCTTGATCAGACTCATTTCTTCAATTATGTTGTTACATTTAATTATTGTCATTAAGAAAATGAATGGTATTGCAATACTTTGGGGGATTATCACTGCTCTCCCTGCTCTTATCCATGCTAGGCTGCATGGATGGGCTTGGAGTTTTTGCCAAGAACAGAACCATATCACCAATCCAAACTGTATGTTAACTGTGTCATGATCACCTGCTGGGGTGTCCTTGACAGCCTCTAGAGGGCACTCCACCCCCGACTATTGTGACTATCACAGACTCCATTTCCCATCACCCTCTTCCCGGACTCCTTATTGATGTTACACACAGCTGTTATAAATTTTTCAATTGATTTTGCAAGTATTTTGACTGTTTGCCTGGCTTATGACATTGATGTTGGATTCCCAAATAAACTGCAATTGGATCTCACAGCATTCTGTGAAAAACTGCCAGTCATCTTTGATGATAGTGATCCTGACAGAAATGGTTTATTATTAAATGTTATGAAATTATTGCCTAATAAAATGATGTTACTTATGGCCAATCTAAAAACGTATCTAAAAAATTGAAATAATTAAACTTTTTAGTTAGTGTTTTGTATTTAATAGGGATTCATAGCCTATTGGTATCGGCAGTATGCGTGATACTTTTACTCATTAAAATGATCCGATACCAAAAACCAGTGCCACGCAACATTTGTACAGTGTTTGTGTCCAGACAAAGAGAAACCGAAACAACAGTATAAAAAGTAGTTATAATATTAAAGTTGTCTATGAAGTAAATGTGTTAAAAGTAATAGAAAATTAAGCTCAAATTTGATATTCACACCTGTATAGCTGCTGTGCATGAGCGGATAAGTGAAGCACGCAAGTGGATTGAGCGTGCAGCGACATAGACACACAAGTGTGTTGAACGTACATTCCTTTCTCACTGATATTGCTGAAAAGTTAGTAGTTTGGTTGGATATGTCAATAGCAAAGGAAGTAAAATGATGCACTTATTACTAACTTTACTGATGTTAAGGAGAGAGGGGGAGAGACACTTTTTTGTTGCGCACTTCATTGCTGATTGCTCACTCAGCACACATGAGTCAGTTGGATTAAAACCAAATCATATGCTACGTAGCCTAAGTAAACCATGAACTGTTACATGATTTATGTATAACATGTGGTTCCCTACATTATTACAGAAAAACATTGTGTAGCTTAATTACTGTGCCACTGAACTGGAGTGGCTCTAAATGTGCGCTGTAGATGAAATGGTACGATAGAGCTAAATAATGAACAGTGAACGGAACAGAATATTAACGGAAGCGGGTCTAATACATTTTAATGGGCATTTTCACAAAGATACTCCGTGACTATGTACGGACTATGGGGCACGTTCCCTCATTTCACTTGTACAAATTCATATTTACATTGACTTCGGGGATTCTGGAAAGATATATGTTGGGCGCAATATATGTGGAGTTATTGTGTGTAGTGTGGAAGCCTGTACATGTTTGGTTGTATCTTTTGTTAATGTTTCACAAGTTGCTCGTTTTGAAGTCTGTAAATAATTACAGGACACAGTAATACAGGTTAAGACATTTTATTGAAATAAGTATCACAGATATACAGTACAGTCCAAAAGTTTGGAACCACTAAGATTTTTAATGTTTTTAAAAGAAGTTTCGTCTGCTCACCAAGGCTACATTTATTTAATTAAAAATACAGTAAAAACAGTAATATTGTGAAATATTATTACAATTTAAAATAACTGTGTACTATTTAAATATATTTGACAAAGTAATTTATTCCGGTTTTGCAAAGCTGAATTTTCAGCATCGTTACTCCAGTCTTCAGTGTCACATGATCCTTCAGAAATCATTCTAATATGCTGATTTGCTGCTCAATAAACATTTATGATTATTTTCAATGTTGAAAACAGTTGTGTACTTTTTTTTTTCAGGATTCCTTGATGAATAGAAAGTTCAAAAGAACAGCATTTATCTGTCATCTGTAACGTCTGGATGGATCCGTTCAGAGTCAATAAACTTTGGAGTTTTCAGAACGCTTTTAACCTGATGAACTTTGTTTGTTAATCACTAACTCGGCTCCGGACGACTGTGACTTTCGGCAGGTTTGTGGATCTGTGAGGGTAAACAGAAAACTGCAACTTTTCTATGTGTTTAATGATACTGTGAAGAACGCACTCCATTTCGAAATCTGATCTGAGAGTCATAAATCATGAAGATTAGGTCATGAGGCCAAACAAAGGGAAAGCTTTCCTGCCAACTTTGCATCAATGTCATTGGCCATTTCACCTCAAGGAGGTGTGTCGGCCTATCTGTCATAAAAAGGAACACTAAGATTCTCTAGTGTGTTCTCCCCCGATTGTCTCACGAGCATCTCGTGCACGTTTTTCCCGGACATCTCCGGTGACCACGCGCTGCCATCGCGCTCAGCTTCGGGACCGCCATCTTCCAGCGAAACTCACTCTCAAGTCCTCAGTTCGAACCTTCCCGGAACAGAGGAAGCCAACGAACTGCACCAGCGCTAACCTGAAATTCGACACACACAACCAATGCAAGTATACTGCCGTTTCTCAATCTTAGATGATGAAACTGATTTCCGTGCTGGCTTTGGACTGGTTGTGAGTTTGCTACTTGCCTTCTCTCTTTCCTTCTCTACTTCCACTCTTGTACATAGGTGTGTATATTATTGTATATATATTTAGATGTATAACCTCTGTATTCGTAGTTTGCATATATTGAAACGTTATTCACGCTCGATTGTTCTGTTTGTTCTTTCAGCTGAAAACCAAGTCACTTTAACGTTTTTCGATCGCTTTATGCTTTGATGCTATAACAGCAAGTTATTTTCATGGCCAGATAATAACTCGTTTATAATATTCTGTGAGGGACTTAGTTTGCTGGACAAACGAACAGTTTCTCTAAATAATTATTAAACCAGAACTAATCATATATGTAATTGTGACGAGCAGGGCGGGCGAGAGCCGTGAGGGAACGGCGCGAGACGTACATCTACTAACCTTGTTACATTGGTGCCGAAACCCGGGAGGAAGGAGGGACATGCTGTCGGAGAGCCCTCGCTGCTGAGGGGGATCGCGGTGCTGCGGAGTTCGGGCAGCGCGGGAGTGAAGACCGCGAGAGGCTGCCCGAGGCGGTGGTGCTGGAGCCTACTGAAAGGTGGGACGGAGAGCTCGAGGCCGTGCCCCTGGGACGAGGTGGGGTGGCTGCCGTCCAAGATGGAGCGGAGGAGTCGTCGCCGTTCGCCGTGGGCCGGAGCCTGCTGCCGTCCGCCATGAAGGGGAGGAGCAGGGGACGGGGGACTCGGGATCGGGCCGTCCACCGAGCGTCCAGTGCCACCGCATGGCACCGCGAAGAAGAGCCTCTCGGCAGGCTGAGGACCAAGCGGCAGTGTGTCGGGGAACCGGACCAAGAATTTTCTTTTTCCTCTCTCCCCTCTCTCGTCCTGTCGCTCCCCTTGCTTCCGTCTCCTTTCTCTCGTCTCGTCTGTCCTTACCCCCAGGTGCTGCGGCCGCCGAGACAGGCCCCGGGGGGGAGTAGAGCGCAGTCTCGGAGGTACCCCCCGGCCTGCGAGGGACGTTGGGGGTATGTGACGAGCAGGGCGGGCGAGAGCCGTGAGGGAACGGCGTGAGGCCGGTGACGCGAGTGATAATGAGCGTCACCTGCGAGTCTCTCACGGAGGAGCTCCGGAGGCATAAAAGGAGGAGCGACTACAATGAAGGACGAGAGAGGACCAGGCCTGGACTTTATGTTATGCTTTATTATGTTTGTGTGGCCGGCAGACGTCCGCGAGGGTCTGCCGGCATTACTTTCGTTTTGTTTGTTTATTTTATATTAAAGTTTTGTTGAATGTTCGCCGGTTCCCGCCTCCTTCTTCCCACATCTACTAACCTTGTTACAGTAATTGATTATAATTCGTTGTAATTGATTCACAATATATGTTTAATTCCCCGTTGGGTCGATATATGAATCATAATTTATTCATAACCTTATGAATTATTATATTCATATTTCATCCATAAATTGATTAATAACCGCTACATTCGTTACATATTTGGTGGAGGATTCGCAAGCAACGTTTTAAACTTGGTTTTTGGTAAAAGAGCAATGTAGAATAATTTGTGTGTGATTTAATGTACATGCGCGCTTTATTCAGTGAGAAGACGCACGGGTCCTCACTCTACGCACCGTTAACAAGCTGCTGTTTGTGTCTAAAAACACTGCAGGCCTAGCCTTGGTTGACCGTGAAATAACTGCAGTTCATTAATATTCAGACTCGTATGCAAGAGGGCGACAGTCTTTTGCAAATACAGTTTAATATTAATTTCCGCTTGAATTAACGAATTGAATCGTATTCAACGCGTTTTGAAACGAGTTTAGTGGCGAGATTCCCACTAAATCTCTTGAAAGGCCTAAATTTTACCGCTATCTGAATTATTTGTGTCGTCCAAAAAAAAATTCACCATAGCCGGTTTGCTCCTGGGTTACGTCGTTCGGCCTAGCTAACCAAACCACGTGATCCCCCTTACAAATCTAATCGGAGAGCAGTTCATCTGCTTTAACGATTGATGTCTGAGAGTTTGGAGCTATATCAGCATCCTGATCCAATGTTGATTTGCAACCCGTGGCGAAGGAATCCCGCAAGCGTTACATGTTCGTGTGCACTAAGTCTGCACAAAACTTTGGGACTGATTCCCAAAGTTGTGTACTCGCGATAAGGAGTGCATGTTTAGTGTCCAGTGAATTGGCACCAAAGAATCCGCGAGATTCTATAGTGTAATCGTGATCATGCAGTTAAAACAGCGTAAGGGCCAGAACCCCACAAGCGCGTTGGTTTTTATATCACAAATTAAAGAAAGGGGATGCAGTAACTCTGACCCAACGCCAGAGGGCAGTCTGCTCAGGTGTGGCACCCCTCCCTACTTATTGGTTGTGTGGACTCATGGACGCCACCGCGTGGATGTTCTGAGTGAAAGTCGCTCCATACTTTGAACTGAAATTATCTCCAAATTATCTTTTGCTTCTCTATACTGCGGGGAGTTGTAAAAGTAATTTGCTTTTGGTGGTTATGCTTTCCAATCGTTGTTGGAATGGGTTTTACTGATTTTAAATTTAATTTAAACACGTTTAAATTTTTAATTTAAATTAAGTTTCCCTTCCAACAAGAGAATTCACTTTCTGAGAGTGCGCCCCCTGGTGGACACTGCCAGATAAGTCAATTCTCTTTTCCCTTGTATTCTTCTCCTGTATTCACAGATCTACTCTATTTTATTTTATTTTATTTTAGTTCATTTATTTTATTTTTATTCGACTTTGTTTTATTTCATCTATTCCCTTTTTGTCTTTTCTCTCTCTTTCTCTCAAGTTTTTTCTTTAGTTTTACTTTGGAAATTCATTCCCTTTTATTACTTAATGTTTTATTTTATTCACTCTTAGTTGTGGGTCCTGTTTGTTATTGGCTGGCAATAACATTCACGCACACCCAAGCCTCCCTTATTTCATACACTTATTTTGAATTTAATTAAATAACATTTAATTGAATTTTAAAATTAAGTAGTGTCAATCAGTTGGCATTTTGCTCATCAACAAGAAATTCTCTTTAGGGAATCTGCAAATAGGGAAGGCTTTCTCCTTTCTTTCTCCCATTCTGTTATTCTATGCACTGCACTCATTGAAATTTAATTGAACAGAGTTTAATTCAAATTTGAATCAAGTGCATCTGATTTGTTTTTGTTTTATTTTATTTTTACTTTTGTTCTGCTTCTAGCTAGTTCATTTTAGACCCCTACTCTTTTATCATACACACTTGATTATTTAAATTTGGTTTAAACAAGATTTAAACTGAGATTTAAATTTACAATTAAGTCATGTTTACCTGACTGTTTGTGCACTTGCAGATAAGGCCCTTCACCGCCTGGTGGTGAGTTGACAGTCGCCCCAGTGAGTTCCAGTGAGTGGAGCTGCCTGGCCTGGCGGTTCTTGCACTAACTGTGTGTGAATCGGGGACATTCTGACCTCGTATCACGGGCAACACACAAGGACATCAGCGAGTTGTGTATCAGGTACAGGGAGGCAACGAGCCAGATTGACAACAAATGGCAATTTTGTTTAATTTCCCTGCTCAGGCTTCTGCACGACAGAACCGCCAGTTTGGAGCAACTGCCCCTAAAGGGGACAGACTCTGAGTTTAGGGAAAACTCAATTTTGACCGGTCACTCGGGCCGTTGGCGCAAGTACCTTACCGAAGTGCACAATTGTGCTGATGTTCCCTCTTTGAGAGGTTGCATCGTGGTACAAAGGGGACAGGTGGCCACGGACACCGCAGTAGAGTGTTTGAACGTCGAGGAAAGGTGGCCTGCCATTGAGTTCTTATCTGAGCACCCACGATTCACCCAGGCCTAAATTAGTGACATACAGTCACTTCACCTAATTGAAAGCCACAGAATATTACATATTCTTCAATTATTCAGGTGCGGGCCAACCCTTATGCTCTCGATCCATACCATCCCTCTAGGTTTTATGACGCAACAGTGCACTCGCCTGACACCGTCATAAACCCAGCTGGAATAGGAAGTTTAAGTTTCACTTCTCCCCTCTAGCCCTTCTGTTTTAGTTTATTGCTATTCTATTTTTATTCCTTTCTATTTGTTACTGCTCTATTTCTCATTTAATTGCATCCACCCTGTTCTGTTTTGCTTCTCTACTGTGTTTGTTTCTTTCAGTTCATGTAAAAGCAGAGCCTGTGAGAGCCATCACGGAAAACTGAGTAATAGATAGACGACCGAGCAGCGAGAGTCATCAAAGGACTCTTAGGGCTACCGCCTGTCAAAATCTTTATTCAAATCCGCACTCACCCACACAGATTGACCCGCGTGGTCCTTTTGGCTATCGACAATTAAGTGTCTAGCCTACATTCCACTAACTGTCTGCACCAGTTAACTGGAACCAAACCAAAGAATTATATAATCATGCATTATTATAAGTCATTAGCCCTGCATATGCTTGCATTGGTTTTGTTTGTGCTGTCTTTCTCTCGCCAACAGCAAGCTAACGTGTTCAGAACAGCCAGCCCCAGCACCCATGGGGACGGACTCAAGACCGGGTTGGGCTCCCTGACCAGCATAATCCTGCCCAACGACGCTGTGGATCCCCAGCACCAAAGCAACGAGCAGCTGGACGGCAACCTGAATCGACTAATGGCCCACGATCCAACGCTGAGCTACAAAGAATGGGCGAGAGTCATCCGAGCCATCGCCCACAACCTCAAGCTCCAGGCGGAGGATGCCCGGAGGAATCAAGCCCAGATTCATCGTCACCACGATCAGCAACTCGTCAAGACCCAGGACCAGCATTGGACAGCGGACGAATCCAAACCCGAGCTGCAGGAGGAGCTGCAAAGACTTCAAAAAGCCCTTGCAGAGCTCCACCTGGAGGTGGAGCATAGAGAACTGACTGGAAAACTCCAACACAGCGAAGCTCCCCTAGCCAAAGCAGAGACTAAGCTGAAAGACAGACACACTAAAGCCCTGACCTGTGAAAATCATCTCAAACAGGCCCAGAAAGGAGTTATGGCTCCGAAACAACAAAGAGACTATGTGAATGAACTTGACACTGGTTACAGAGTACTGAAAAGTGGCATGGGAGGGGTAACACACATCACCGAGTTTCCCCTAACCAGTCAAGAAGCCCTAATTCCAAATGGGGTTAAAAGTCCACTGCCCAAAATGTCCAGCGGCCAAGAACCTTCGCCAGCAGCTGTCACATCCAACTGCCAGCACCTGCAACAGGCTCTGATCCAAAAGCTTTCTGACCCTGCATCAGATCAAGGGCTCCCTGCTGCCATGGACCTAAAACGGGGCAGACTGAAAAACCCATACACTTGCTACAGCCGACTGCAAATGGCCTACTTCAGAGCATGTGGTCAGCCAGCGATGGAGGAAGATTTCATCTTCAACACTCTGCTTCTCCGAGAGCTGCACCCTGCGGTGAGTGATCACCTGGCAGCCTTGGCTTGCTCACGCAGTATGTCTACTCAGCAGCTGCAAAACTTGGTTGACGAAGCTCACTCCAAGCAGAACACTGCTCCTGAAAAGACTGTAGAAAATCAAACCAGTTACACAGTCTCCGACCACTGCCCAGAAACCTGTCCTTACCTTTTTGAAAGACTGAGAAATGAAGCTGAAAGACAAAGCCAGACTCTCAAGTCACAAAGATGTGAGCTGAATGTGCAGTCGCACAGTCCAAATGAGGTCCACCTTGAACACACAGCTCCCATGCACCACACCATTGGTCGAGTGAGCCTGGTACCTCCTGTGGGCGTAGCGCAAATGGACACGTTTCCCTGGTTCACTCACAAAGACCTGCTAGACTGTTTTGAGCCCTTATTGAATGCCAGACCGCTGAAAGTCTGGGCTCAAGTGTGTGAACTTCAGCCTTCCCAGTCACCCAGACCACCTGAGTCAGACGGTCAGGTCACAGAGGTCGCGGGAAATCTCCCAGTTAACCGCGGGAACCCCGGCTCAGAGCACAGTTCAAGTTCGCCACCCGGTGTACTTCAACTCACCATAGACTGTAACTCTCTCTGCTCCAAGGTCACGACAGACTCACAGCTGAATGATGTAACTACAACAGACATTATTCTCACACTGTGGGCAGACAACTCAGCCTTCAGCCACACGCTGTTAAGTGCTCTCAGTGAAGGAACACCGGACCTCCCATTTGTCAACAAGCAAACACACTTTCCACTAGACTTTCGTCTGCCAACCATGATGACTGTCAAGGACATCTGCGTTTTGAACTTCAAATGGAACAACCGGCATTTAACCCATCACTTCCTGGTCCTTCCAGACCTCCTGATGCACTCTAATGCTCATACGGACAGTGCAAATGAGTTGTTGTGGGCCCCGATGACTGTTCAGCTTCCTGTTGTTCCTGTCAACACTGCCAACAGGTCTGCATCCTGATCAACATACAGGAACCTGCAGTACCACCTTACACCAAAGGGGGTGCTGTTTGGATCCACACACAGGAAATGGTAGTACCACCTTACACCAAAGGGGGTGCTGTTTGGCTCAACAAGCAATGTGGTCAAACCCTAAGCCACATGCTGGGCCCCTTCACACTTTCACCTGAAGGCGTGGAACTTGGACTCACTCTAAAAGCCACACCCCTAACTGAAGTGCCACCCTATGCAGTTCACAGTTGGCTCAACGAATGCATGGTCGCAGACATCAGCATTCCCAAAGCCTACCATCTAGAATGGATAGTGGAACATGGCCCCTATGACTTTAAACTCAGGTTAACAGTCATTAACTTAATACCAGCTGCCATGGTCCCAGAAGGAAGCTTAAGCAACACAAGTTTCACGGCATCCTTCAAGAGCATCTCCATCACTCCCATCAAACTGGTACCTACCAAACAGGTGCGCAGAATGGAGCTGATGGAGGACCAACACCTCGCTGTACCCACAGTCGCTAACCAGCCTGCCTGTGAAACTCAGGAAAGCGCGGCACCTCTGACAGCCAACCTGACAGCTAACACCACAACAGAGGAGCCATTCCCAAGGTTTGAGCCTAAAGGTCAACAGATCCAGAAAGATGCAAGTGCCCTAAAGAATGACGCAGACTGTCAAAGACTCAGAAACGTCTTGCACAAATGCAAAGTGACATTTGACAAAGACCTTTTATGCTGGGGTCTCACTAAACTTCACACAGTGCATAGTGCAACACACCCAAATGCTCCTCCCACCTTCATCAGGCAGTACGAAGGTCACATCACCCCACATGAACCAGTGCAGGAGTTTGTTCATTCAACAGAATGAAAAGGTGTTATCTGCCCATGCAACAGCACCTATTCAGTCCCTACCTGGTCCATTGTCAAACCAGACAGCAAGTGGCGACTCACCATCGACTTCAGGAAGTCAAACCAGCAAGTGCCACTGCCACGACGTGCCAGAAAGCACAAGTCTGCACAGAGCGGAGATTCAGCTGCCTGCCAAAACGGCTATAACAGCACACCAGCATTGACACTTGAGATAATGGTACCCCAACAACAGCGACCAACCTGTCACAGGTACCTCAAAGAGAATGCGTGCCAAGGAATGCCCATGGCCTACGTCGAGGGACGTTCCTACATCCATGAGGGCATCCTACAGGCAAGTGCAGGGGTACGATGGTTAAGCGACCAACCCTGCCAATCACAGAATGGCAGGTGGGGTCCCCAATCATGTCAGTATGGTGAAGCAGCAGCTACCCTCATAACTCTTCAAGTCTCCTCTGTCCATAACATCAGAGAACTCAGGTGCACAGACTCACACTATGCCAGACCTTGTTTCACATGCCATCTTCTGGGCTGGAAACAAACTGGTTTCAAGACTGAATGCAACAAGCAGGTGAAACATCAACACCTGTTCCAGACACGTGATCACCTCACCCAAGCACACGACACGATCACTTACGGGGAAAAGGTGAAAAGACGCTTAAAGCAACCAGGGCGTGACAAAGGCAGAACGACCAAACTAATGCCCTTGCCAAGACTGGCACCCTGCATAACAAGCTATGGTCACACCCACCCCATTCACCCACCCTTAGTGTGGCAACAACAACCCGCAGCCAGCGGACTGTTCCTGCAACATTTCCCGCCTTACTGCCACTGCCACTGACAACCAAACCTGCCAACACTTCCATGCGAAATGTTTTGCACCACCACTCATACCCCTCCAACCTCCCGTTCACGGCATCTGGTCCCATGACGGCCCCTGGCCACAAACGACTACATGAGACCAACCACATGCTGCGTGTGGGAGTGAACTTTCTAAAATATGTCCCTGATGTCTTCACAGCGCCAAAGCTTGTACTGCCACAGGGCCAAAAGGGGGGTGAACTGATATACACCCACGACACACCATGTGCCAAACACCATGGTACCAGAACCACGGACGAGGCATTAAAACAAGTGGCGCACTGGCCCAGCATGCAGCAAGATGGGACAGAGCACGCCAGAGGATGTCAAGTTTACCGTCACGTCCAGACTGCAAATGCAAAGCACCGAGCTTCACTGAAAAACCGAGGAGTCACGTTTCTACGGTCAGTCGACCAGAAAGACGGGACGGTAAAACCTCCTCTAATGCTCATGGCCATCACAGACACCATACAGGAGTCAACTCAGGTGTTCCCCACGGAACTACTGATGGCACGGCAGGTGCCACTGCCACTGCCGTTGCACCTGTACCAACCAGGAGACTTGAGTCTCATCACAGCCTGCTCTCCTCATCAGCATCGCAACAAGCTCTGCCTACAACTGAGAAAACAACTCGCAACACAGAGCCAAACCCTGCAAACCACCTGCAATTCCTGGAAAGGTATTGCGGTGGTTCTCCGCACTCACAGTTTCCTGCTGATCCAAACGGCGAACTCAAGGAAGCAACTGTTTACAGTCCTCCAGAATGACTTTGCCCAAAATCAGCTGGTTATAGCTCTGTTGACAGACCTGCTACGAGAAATTAGCTTCTCTATGGACAGAGTGGCTATGAATAGGATTCCTCAGTATCCTACACAAACTGTGCTGGACTTTGCTACTGGCAGACCCAAAGACACGGTCAATGTCAGGTGGCGGCAACGTAACACCCATGCCAAGAAACACACCTCAGTTGCGGTAGCCTACCACAACGGCAACCCACGGCTGTGCCCGGCTCCCCACTTTAGCAGGTGAAGTTTCACCAAAGACTTTCAGTACTTCTGCCCAAACCAGCTCTTCCTCAGAAACCACACTGAAGGAATGGGCCGGTTGCAGCCCATGACCAGCGACACACGCTGCCCGGGCCAAGCCTCGCACCCCAGTCATCGGAACACAAGCCGAGATTGTGGGTGAACGACTACTCATCCACACCCCCACTCATGCTGCCATCCTAATCTACAATCAGCACAACACCGCCACTGGTGTCAGCCTGCCCAATCCAAGTAAGAGGATCCAGGTACCCCTGAGTTCCATCTTTCATCGCAGCCATCTGGCAGTGCACTGTCTCTCAAGCAAAGAGGACCAGTCAGAACTGGAAATCCCATCCTCCTCCAGGAATCACCATCACACCTTAGATCCAGGACTGGAACTGAGGATTGACAAAAGGGGGTCCCAGCTAAGTGACAGTACCCCCATCGATGCAGCCCTCCAAGCATTCTCACGACTGCCTGTCCCAACCAGCTCACCTAGAGCCTGAGCTTGGACTGCTGCCAACACAATCCGTTGCCTCTCCATGGCAATCAAGTACGCACTCGCCCTGGGCCTGGCCTTCATCCTACCCAAAGGGACCAAAGGGATGCAAGAATCCACGGACAAGTGCCTATCTGCCCTTCCTCAAGGACCAGTAGGAACCACCTGCTGCGTGACCATCCGGATCCATGTGCCATCAAACTTGGTTAACGTCCAACGAAGTCCGCAAAGGAACTTCGTTGGCCGAAAGGGGGACTGTAACGTCTGGATGGATCCGTTCAGAGTCAATAAACTTTGGAGTTTTCAGAACGCTTTTAACGTGATGAACTTTGTTTGTTAAATTAAATAAATGTAGCCTTGGTGAGACGAAACTTCTTTTAAAAACATTAAAAATCTTAGTGGTTCCAAACTTTTGGACTGTACTGTACAGGTGCGGGTCATATAATTAGAATATCATCAGAAAGTTGATTTATTTCACTAATTCCATTCAAAAAGTGAAACTTGTATATTATATTTATTCATTACACACAGACTGATATATTTCAAATGTTTATTTCTTTTAATTTTGATGATTATAACTGACAACTAAGGAAAATCACAAATTCAGTATCTCAGAAAATTAGAATATTGTGAAAAGGTTCAATATTGAAGACTCCTGGTGCCACACTCTAATCAGCTAATTAACTCAAAACACCTGCAAAGGCCTTTAAATGGTCTCTCAGTCTAGTTCTGTAGGCTACACAATCATGGGGAAGACTGCTGACTTGACAGTTGTCCAAAAGATGACCATTGACACCTTGCACAAGGAGGGCAAGACACAAAAGGTCATTGCAAAAGAGGCTGGCTGTGCACAGAGCTCTGTGTCCAAGCACATTAATAGAGAGGTGAAGGCAAGGAAAAGATGTGGTAGAAAAAAAGTGTACAAGCAATAGGGATAACCGCACCCTGGAGAGGATTGTGAAACAAAACCCATTCAAAAATGTGGGGGAGATTCACAAAGAGTGGACTGCAGCTGGAGTCAGTGCTTCAAGAACCACTACGTACAGACGTATGCAAGACATGGGTTTCAGCTGTCGCATTCCTTGTATCAAGCCACCTTTGAACAGTGATGGGAATAACGGCGTTATAAATAAACAGTGTTACTAACGCGTTACTTTTTTCAGTAACGAGTAATCAAACAAATGACTTTTTCTCCCGTTACAACGCCGTTACCGTTACTGGCAAAAAAATGCCGCGTTACTATAATTGATACTATAATTTACTATATAATTTTCATCTGAGTAGGCTCTCTCTTAGCAATAGGACCTGCAAAGATTTTTTTCTCTGGTGTGTGCTGCAGTTAGTCATACACAAATATAATTTTAAACTGATAATAATTAACGATGCTCTGTGTGTGTGTCTGTTAGCATGCGAGCTGAGCGCGAGCTCAAACAAGAATACCCTTTGTGACATGCTGGATCGAAAATATGGGAAATAAGTTGTTCTAGTGTGCGTTGACTAATCACATTTATATTAATTAAATTTCTTAAATACTGGAGATAATAAACTAATAATGAGCGTTTATGTAATATATAAAGGCACTCAACGCTCACGCATAACGCTTGCCATAAAGAACCGGTAAAAGTAATAATTATGAATGTGACCAAAACAGCAAGGAGACATTTTAATTGTTTAATAATAAAGTAATGTTTTCTGAATCAGTGTCGGCTGCGAAGATGATGTTGACATACTGACTGTCATCATCTCTGCATACTGGACACGCCTAGAGAGAGAGCATGTACTTCATTCGGATTAGGCTACATAACCAGAGTAGCCTATTTCTTTTCTTTTCTTTAGATATTTCAAGCTTTCTGTAGATATATTTCTCATGTCTGTGAGGCAAGCAGCCTATACGCTGAGTTTCTGTTCTGTAGCCTGAGACACGTTCCAGTTCACGTGCCAGTGATCGCGCCCGCGCCCACACCTGCCATGATTATATTGTCTGCTATATTTGCTTCTTATTTATTAAATCCAGGCAATTGGTTGATGAAACATTGATTAAAATTAAAATTAAGATATAATTTTTACAAAATGAAATTCACTTTAAAGAAAGGCTTTCTTCAAAACATAACTTAATGAAATGGTCTAAATCATGTCTGACCCACTCTATGCCTCCCGATATATTGCGCATCTTATGATGCATCTTACTCATGCTTTTCACTTTTCATAATCAAGTAAATGAATTTAAAACATAAGATAGGACTATTTAAACATAAATATGAAATTACATTTTCTTTAATGGCTACAAACACGTAGGCTATTGTACAGTACAGAGAAATTTCATAAGCAAGAGCGGATCATGAGTCACGAGTCGGATCAAGAATAATTTGTTCTTATACTTATATTTAATATTGGGGGCATTCAAGTTATTTGACATATATATATATATATATATATATATATATATATATATATATATATATATATATATATATGTATATATATATATATATATATATATATATAGATATATTTTTTTTTTTTTTAAAGTAACGCAATAGTTACTTTCCCTGGTAATTAGTTACTTTTATAATGATGTAACTCAGTTACTAACTCCGTTACTGTTTGTGAGAAGTAACTAGTAACTATAACTAATTACTTTTTTAAAGTAACATGCCCAACACTGCTCTTGAACAACAGACAGTGTCAGAAGCGTCTAAAGATAAAAAGAACTGGACTGCTGCTGAGTGGTCCAAAGTTATGTTCTCTGATGAATGTAAATTTTGCATTTCCTTTGGAAATCAGGGTCCCAGAGTCTGGAGGAAGAGAGGAGAGGCACACAATCCACGTTGCTTGAGGTCCAGTGTAAAGTTTCCACAGTCAGTGATGGTTTGGGGTGCCATGTTATCTGTTGGTGTTGGTCCACTGTGTTTTCTGAGGTCCAAGGTCAATGCAGCCGTATACCAGGAAGTTTTAGAGCACTTCATGCTTCCTGCTGCTGACCAACTTTATGGAGATGCAGATTTCATTTTCCAACAGGACTTGGCACCTGCACACAGTGCCAAAGCTACCAGTACCTGGTTTAAGGACCATGGTATCCCTGTTCTTAATTGGCCAGGAAACTTGCCTGACCTTAACCCCATAGAAAATCTATGGGGTATTGTAAAGAGGAAGATGCGATATGCCAGATCCAACAATGTAGAAGAGCTGAAGGCCACTATCAGAGCAACCTGGGCTCTCATAACACCTGAGCAGTGCCACAGACTGATCGACTCCATCCTTTCTTTGTATTGGTCTTAAGTAATATTCTAATTTTCTGAGATACTGAATTTGTGATTTTACTAGTTGTTAGTTATAATCATCAAAATTAAAAGAAATAAACATTTGAAATATATCAGTCTGTGTGTAATGAATGAATATAATATACAATTTTCACTTTTTGAATGGAATTAGTGAAGTAAATCAACTTTTTGATTATATTTTAATTATATGACCAGCACCTGTATGTACCAGTTAGCAGCATTATTGGTTTAAACTCTTGTGTATATATATCTGATTATTTTGATAATTTGTTTTAGGAAAACTTATAGGAGAACTGTATGTAATGTGGCTTGTGTAAACATGTAACTATTTGTGGTGAATGTGAATGTGTTACGTTAGACTTGCCTGCATCATGGTATGTTCCGTAGGCGGGGCCACGACTGTGATATGGTCACCAGAACATTCAGTAGGCAGGTGCGGTGAGAGTGGCATGAGCATGGTCGAGTACCGCCACTTTTAGTCTGTTTGGTGTCACGAACATGTATTTTGTATAATTTTTTTTTTTCGGTTTATTTTTGGTTTGTAGAGCTATTTTTATTTATTTATTTTTTTTTTTTTTACTGTTTTGGTAAAATTAATTTTTTGCATCAAACGGATTTCCAGCTGTCCTGGTTACCTCATTACCTCTAACCGCAAGGTTTATCCACAAAGCATGAAAGTTTTGGTGCATCCCTGGTATTTACTTGATTTTGCTATCATTTTACTATTACAACACTGTGAGCAACTACTAGTATAAAAAGTGCTCCACAAACAATTGGCTGTTCACTTTAGTGAAGTAAATCAACTTTTTGATTATATTTTAATTATATGACCAGCACCTGTATGTACCAGTTATACAACATTATTTTGGACATTTCATTTTTTCCTGTTTCTATGTCAGAATAGCTGTTGGTTTTGATTTCAAGTTATTTTGGGTATGCGGGAGTTTTAAACCATCTCAAGCCAAATGTGTTTTTTCCACAAAATAGTACTTGTGATATACTGAAAACTATTTGTTGTACTAACAATGGTTTTAAAAAGGAGATTGAGGAAAAAAGAGGTTTTGTTGGTAAAATCTTGTTTCCCTTGTGGGAGTTCCTCTTCAGTCACATGAGTCAATCTATTTTCGCTTGATTTATTTCTCATTCCCACCAAAGACTCTTCACTCAGTCGAGTATCGGTCCCTGTCATTCACTGTTTGTACTGTCTGTATACAGAAATGGACTGGAATTTACGATTGCTCTTGTGTTTGTTTTGTGGTAAGATCTGTTTTTTCTGTAACTAAACATGTGGCATAAGCTATACTAAAATGACTTTACCTAGTTTTATAAAGAAAATAATTATACAACAGACAACTCCTCAATTATATACTTAATGTAAAGTGAATAAATTGTGTATTCCATGTGGTCTTTTTCTTGATTAAATCTAATAGCTTGATGTCAAATCGTCATTAGGTAACACTTTATTTTAGGGTCTTTTAACTAGTTGCTTATTATTAGCATGCATATTATTAGATTATTGGCTCTTTATTAGTAATTATTAAGCACATATTAATGCCTTATTCTGCATGACCTTATTCTACATTCTTAATCCTACCCAAAACCCAAATTTAACAACTAACTTACTAGCTATCAATAAGCAGTAAATTAAGAGTTTATTGAGGGAAAAGTCGTAGTTAATAGCGAATATGTGTTCCCAATACTAAAGTATTACCTGTCATTATTACAAGTAATTTTGTCTAATTTGTTAGATATGCAATGCTGTAAATCTATTTAACCCTATAAAGCCTACTGTATCATATTTGATGCACACATTTCTAAGAACTCTAAATGATCAAAATGTACAAAACTTTGCTGAAAACCCTGTTGTACATCTACTACATGCCTTCTGCCATCTAAATGATCTGTAGTTCATACTTTTTCAGTGAGTAAAAGCCTTTTAGAATATTTGTAAAAAATCTCCACCTTCTGGTTGTTGCACACGTGTCTTTTTGCTGTGAAATCTTTACTTATTTTTATAAAGTGTTTGTCAGTGCTATTTCAAGATGAACATTTATTGGACTGAAGAACCTTAGGTTTACTTGATTATCCATGTATGCCAAAATTTGAGTATCAAAGTATCAAAAAGTATCAAAAAAAACAAAACAAAATCAGGCTTTTGAGGAACATTTATTTGTTAATCTGTCAATCATCATTGTATTGCATTGCATTGTATGTTATTCTATTTAAAGCATTTATTTAAAGACTTGTCATTTTCCTTTCTTTTGTTAGTATGTCATTCATTAATGGCCTTCAACATTGATCCTGTGTCCTGGAAGTACTTCACAAACAATGCGAACAGTGGCTTTGGCTATAAAGTGATACAGAAATATGGAAGG
The DNA here is from genome assembly GCF_024489055.1 of Chanodichthys erythropterus. NCBI lineage: Eukaryota > Metazoa > Chordata > Actinopteri > Cypriniformes > Xenocyprididae > Chanodichthys > Chanodichthys erythropterus. The sequence continues at coordinate 26,315,813 of NC_090239.1, forward strand.
TGAGCTCACCCAGTTACCACAGATCACTCAACCATTGACCATTTAAACTGATGCTGTTGAAAACAAATACAATTACGGAATATTTCAATCCAGAACCGATGTGGATATTAATGGCACTAATCAAAAGCCTTAATAGCTGTAACATTAAAGAATTGTTGTACGAAGTTGCAATTTAGTACATTTAAAATATATTAACTTTAGAAGTAATATTAAATAACACACTAAAGTTAAAATCATAATCAAGCACTTTACATGTGCTTTAGTATGTGAGTCAACACATCAAAATAAATGTACATAAAAGCATGACAAAAATGATTAAAACATAATGATTTAAAATATATTTTAAAGTAAAACTTTTAAGGTGATGTTGTGAAAAAGTGCACTTATTAAAATTACACCTGAGTGTGTTAAGAGACATATAAGGTAACACTTTATTTTACAGTAATAACAGTAAATGATGCATAATTACACGCAACTAACCTTGAACCAAACCCAAACCCAAACCTTAATCATATATAAAGTACATGTTGTTAATTAAAATTACCTTAAAATAACCAAAACATAGTCATGGAAGTTCTTGCTTTAAATATACTTTATTATTTTATAATCATGTTTATTTCATAATCATATTTCATTATATTATATTATATACAAGTACAGTTTTCTAACATATACTTTTAAGATTTGAAGTACACAAGAGCATATTACATACAGTTAAGCACATTTCTTAAATTAACAAAGCTCAGACAATGTACAGAGCTTTGGTTTTGAATTTCATCTAATGCCTTGTCGGTTTTTTAATTTCCTCTTTCTGTAATTTTCCGTAATATAAAAATATTTTGCAACACTAACTAAAAATAACTTAAAACTATGCTGATATCAACACTTTTTTTTCGTAATACGTTCATAGATTATTACCTCATATAACAGCACACCCAACCAGGAGCGTGCGCCACAGATTTCTCCTTTTTTTTTTTTTTTTTTTTTACATGTTCTCATATACCTCCTGTCTTCTTCCATAGTCTACTTGTGAGTGATCCTTTAATACAACTCAGTCAAACTCAAAGAGGACAAATATATCTCTGTGATGTGACTGAAGGAAACTGCAAGCCACTGCCCATTCACGGTACTTAGTTTTTATATGATGCTTTCAAATATGTAATATAAGTTACTAGTTTTATTATCCATGATAGTATTTCTTCTTTTATTCAACAGCCAATGAGGCTGTCAACATGTCTCTTGGACTTTCAATGTCTATTGATCCTCAGTCTTCAAATGCAGTGGTAAGTTTCATATTCAAGGTGTCATGAACTGCATAATTTTTAAGTATTGTTCCCTTTCAGTCAGCCACGTTCGACGTATGTCAGAAGTGAACCGACGAATTGGGATATCGCTAGAGAGCCCTATCACCTTCGAGTGTAACTAAACGAGCCAATGGAATTGGCGAGCGGTATTTGCATAATGCGCACCACAAGGCGGGTATAAATAAGGAAGCAGATGCAATCGCACTCTGTCTTTCACTTCGTTGCCTGGGCGTTCAGCATGCTGAGGCAGCGTTTGTGGATAGCTCATGTTCTCACTGTGGGATTGTTGAGGTCTAGACTCTCGTTCCTTGGTTCTCAGGGAGTGGGGGTCCCCTCCCCTATGTTCCGTTTCTCCATTTTCTCTGGCTCTGGCCAGCGGGATGGCATGTCGGTGAGTAGGAAGGGTGACTTGAGGATTATGGTTAGGGCTTCCCCGCCCAGATCATCTCCACGGGCCCCTAATCCCTCTACGACACTGCAGCCAGTGGTGTTGCCGGAGGATCATGGTGGTCCCCTGTTGAGCGACCAGCCATTACCTTCTGTGTGCCTGCGGACGAATAGATGTGGATCACGGCATTGGAAGGTGAGCTAGAGTCCTTGGGAGATGAAGACTCGGCTGCACTGCCTCCCTCCGGGACCATAGCGCTGTCCGAGTCTGATCCTGAGTTGACGGCTATGCTTTCCCGGGCCAGCTGGATGATTGGTTTCTCGGGGCGGCCTGCGCTGGTCCTGGTTCCCCGGGTGCATGATGAGGTGACCAGGTCATGGAGGATACCATATAGCATTCAAAGTAAACCTGGTCCCTCATCTGCCTTCACCACTCTGGATGGCAGGGAGGCTAATGGGTATGCCGGGATCCCGCCAGCGTACCCCTATGGCTGACCTTAGCCGACATGAGGGAGACCGATAAACATCGGTTCCTGGACTCCCCCGTGTCACAGGTCGGCCTATTGGTACGTCTCCATTCCCTTCAGGGAACGAGAGTTACATACGTAACCGAGATGTTTTATAATGTTTCCTGAGGTGCGCTTATAATGTTAGTATGATTTTAACATCAAAAATGGCTATAATAATTTAGAAATAAAAGGCCATTTTCTACCCTGATTTTAGCCCTCTGATTTAAATGCTCTGTTGGAAGGGGGTGTGTCTGCTGTGAGACCTCAGTGTAAACACCCACTGCAATGATTGGCTAAAATCTTTGCATATGATATAAGAATTACATGTGGAACTCTCAAAATCTTTTATTACTACTATTACAGCTTTTGAGAGTAATTAATAGTGAAAAGTATTGATTATAGTGTAGCAAGGCGGGGCTTCAGTAATTCAATTACACCAGAGAAAGCTACTGAAGACATATTTAAAAAGTTTCATGTGACTACAGTGGTTCAACCTTATTATCACGAAGCAACAAGAATACTTTTTGTGTACCAAAAACAAAATACAAAACAATGACTTTATTCAACAATTTCTAGTGATGGGCGATTTCAAAACACTGTTTCATGAAGCTTCGCAGCTTTATGAATCTTTTGTTTTGAATCAGTGGTTCAGAGTGTATTTCAAGCTGCCAAAGTCACATGATTTCAGTAAACGAGGCTTCGTTACATCATAAGTGTTTTGAAATGTTTTGAAATTTTAGTGGTTCATCAATTCATGACCCCTTAAATAATCCCTGTTTTTGTGAGAACTTAAAATCTTTGTGCTGTTTTTCTATGTTGTTTCATAATGCTTAAAGAAATGATGTTATGATATCCTAAAATACAATCATGTACTAAAAATAGTATACAACCAATTTTACTGCAGAAGCATGAAAGAAAAATGCAAGATTTGGTGCATAATTTGTAGAATTTGAACCTACAATTTGCAGTCAATCTAAAAGATGGACAAAATAATTTAGAAGAATTATTTTTGCACCTTGAAATTTTACACTAATGTTCAGATTACAGTTTGTCATGTTAAACATCAAATCTTAATTTCTCTCAGGTTTGTGGTCCAACCATACCTAAGAACTGTGATGAATTAACCACTTACAATGGAATGTGCTTTAAAATCAATCCAGATAATACTGTGAGCAGACCTGTGCCAACGACTCTGAGAGGTACATTTATGGTTTACCAAATCAAAGCAAATATTATTCATACTGTATATACTGTATGACATGGTTATTCAGATTAAATGAAAATATGATGCAATTATTAATTTCTCCAACTTCAGAATGCCCAACATCACAAATTGATATTGCCTTTTTACTGGATGGATCTGGAAGTGTAGACTCTGTGGATTTTAAAAAGATGAAGGCTTTTGTTATAGAAATGATCAAAAGTTTTATAGACCGTGATACACAGGTAATCAATGCATTTATTATGATTTAGCTTATGCAAGATTTGTTTTTTTACCCCTAACGTTCATAGCATGAGTTACTAAATCTATCTGTCTTACAGTTTGCCATTGCACAGTTTTCTACACAATGTGTCATTCATTACAAGTTTCAACAAGTCAAAGACGCCAAGGCATGGCAAGATGCAGTGAATCGGATATCTCGACAGAAAGGATGGACCTACACAGCAGCAGCTATAAGACATCTTGTGTGAGACATGTCTGCTGATATTTCATTGGATTTATTTTATCTATGGCATTAAAAGTAATATTACTTCTGACAGAAAGATTTGGAGTGAAGATGAATTTAACATGATATTTAGTGAGGGCTGAGGAGCACATCCTAAATATATTACACCCAAAAGAAAAACTAAGACAATGGATAATACAAAAAAAGAAAAAAAAAAAAAAAAAAAGGACCATGCAAAAAGTACATGAAATTAAAGCCATGAATGAATGGATACCCATACTACTACAAGTCTTTTGATTTTTTGAAATAAAGATTTTACAGCATTTAATTATTTGAACAAGTCTCCAAAGACAAGCAATGTAAACTAGAAATGTCTCTTAAACAGTTGCATAATTGTATTGTTCATTAAATATTTGTACTATTTTCTTTTTCAATAGTAATGAGTTATTCGTCAGTAGTGGAGGTGCAAGACCATCAGCCAATAAAATTTTGGTTGTTATCACGGATGGTGAATCAACTGATCCAGATGATTTGACTGAAGCTGTTCAACAAGCTCAAGCTAAAAATATAATACGATATGCTATTGGGGTAAGTTGTAATTTGTACTTATATTTTGCCTCTGCTAGATTAAAAAAAACCTATATTAACTATATTACTGTGCAAAAACTGCTTTAACTTCTACTGATTCAGATCTAGACAGTTAGGCAAAATCAACATGTATCCTTTCCTGGTGTGATTTGTCTTGGAAAGTGTTTTGAAAGATTTGAAGTTTTCAGTTAAAAAAACCCCCAAGATCTTATATGGCCATTGTGAAAGTACTGTGCATAAAAATACTGTTCCCCTTAAAATGGCAATTCATTCATCTCTTTCGAATTCCAAACATTACTTTCTTTCTAATGAAAAGATGTCCTTACAATAAAAGTCAATGAGGTCCAGTGTTGTCTTGTCAATGTATGGACAAAACAGTAGAAACATTCTTCAAAATATCTTCCTTTGCATTTAATAGAAGAAAGACAGCCATATGTTTGGAACAACATGGGGGTGATTGAAAGATGACAGAATTTACTTTGTTTTCATTCATTCATTCATTCATCAATATAAAGACTTATTTAAAATTAATCATATTAAAAATAAAAAAGTTATTAAAATGATTACATTTATGAAGTGTTACAATTATCTCCATTGAATTTTTCTTAGGTTGGCAATGCTTTTAATAGTGGCAAAGCAAGAAGGGAGCTGGAAATTATTGCATCTTTACCCTCCAATAATCATGTGTTCAGAGTAAATGATTTCGACGCGCTGGAAAGCATTCGTGAAAAACTCAAAGAGAACATTATTGCCATTGAAGGTATGTTTGCAGAGCGAATGAAAAAATGACAGACAGAAGGTTTACATTTTACATTTATCACATTTGTCATGTGAGCACAGTTACTTTGTCCATTGTGTTGATTTAAAATATTAAATGTTTAGTTGACTGTGCTGTTGCTTCTTTACTATAGGAACCCAGACCTCTGGAGATTCATCTCGAATGGAGTTTGCACAGGACGGATTTAGTGCAGCAGTTACTTCAAATGTAATTCTGTGTATTTAACTTACTTAACACCAAACTAATGAAAGAGACATTGTTTGGAAATGAAAAAGATGAAATACTGTACATGGGTTAGAAATACTTTTACTTTAATCAATTAGGAACCATTGAATTGCTCTCTTTACTGTTCTATCTAATTTAATTTATACCACTGTTGAATGCGCGATCGGCTGATCGGTTGACCAGCGTTATAAGGTGTGCAGTTATTTTCAGGGAAACGCATGGCTAAAGAAGTTCAAGCAGGTCTTGTCCACATTGCAGTTCCATATCACTTCGCCACAAATACGTTTTTGCCACAAAATATGTTTCATTGTGTCCTGAAAGCTCTCGCACTCTCTCTCTCTTTCAAACGTACACACATACTCAGGGCCGGCTCTAGCCCTTTGGTTGCCCTAGGCGAGATTGCCCCCGCTATTTTTTTCAGCTGCTAGCATACTTTTTCAATTGTTTTCAATGGGAACGCCACGTTTTTTAAACGCCGAGAGCGTAACGAGGCGCTGAGAGCTCGGCGTTTTTTACTGATCGTCTCGAGTTGAAGAATATTCAACTTTGAGTAAAACGCTGCGCTCATCACTGTCACTCTTTAGCCAGCCGTCCAATCAGATTGGAGGAGGGGCGGGACAAATACAACACCGACCAACTGTCACAACATTCTTACTGTACAAAGACATGGATGAGAAATTAATATTGCTGGTCTCCGAAAATACATAGCAAAGTAATTTCACATTGTGTCAACATTTTAAGTTTGAAACAAATTACCTGCAAAATCAGTTATAAGTAACAGTGCCGCAGATATTCCGTATCATAGCAACAAAGCGTCTCAACGGGAAAAAAAAGTTTTAAGCAGAGCGCCTAGCGTTTCCAGCTGGCTAAAAACGCTTTGGTGGACACACGGCCTAATGGCTGAGATGAGAAGATTTACCTCTATACTGGGTTTTCCTTTTATCTTCTTTCTTTCTCTGTTTTTTAGTCCCTGTGCACCGGAGGTTTTCTTCATTTTCTTCATCAACTGCGCACTTGCCTATAGGGTCGCCCGCGCCCCCAACATATTTGTCGCCCTAGGCAACCGCCTAGTTCGCCTATAGCAATCGCCGGCCCTGCACATACTGTATAGTACGGACACACTCACACAAAAACGTTTGGTCAGCGCTGCTCTAATGAATTAAATAGTAAAATAGTTTAGCAACTTGATACATGACTCACCAGTGAGGTAATAACTGTGCGGTTCTTATAGTTTCACTACTAGTAGAAACATTGCTGCTGTTACAGACGCACATATCAGGCTAATTCAAATTTGCTGTTTATTCTCTCTCTCTCTCTCTCTCTCTCTCTCTCTCTCAAGTGCGTTAATAACTTTATCAATGGTATTATTCTGCTATCAAGGCTCAAGCCTTTGTTACTAGTTCTGAAATGATGTTTTGCAATTGGGATGAGATGCGTAAGAAATTAGTCCCATGCACAAGAGTGTTTTAAGGATAAGAAAGCTGAGAAATGTCTTGAAATACAACATTGGAACAGTGTCTTGAGGTGTGGTAACCGTAGTATAAGTGTAATAATTGACTCTGGGTCATTGAATTCTTAGAAAATAATGCACACCCGAGGAGGCTTTGTGTCGTGGCCACATTACCACCTCGGGTGTGCATTATTTTCTAAGAATTCAATGGCCCATCATCAATTATTCCTTGCTTAATTCATGCCTTTGCATGCTATCCATGCTTTTCACACTATAGTCATTTTAGATTTTTAAGTTGACATTTATTTTCAGTTTTATATTTAATTGAACAACAATTCACGTAATGTTATCATTAATACAATCTTACATCAGGTCAAATTAACTGCTAGATGTTGTAAGATTGTAAGACTCTTTGTAAAGCTGCTTCGAAACCATAAGTATTATGCAAAGTGCAAGAAAAAAGTCATCTGGAAGTGCACTTGCTTCAACCAAATCTAGGTGTTTGTATTAATGTATCAAGTTATTATTATTTTTATTTATTTATTTATTTTTATTATTTGCAACCATAGATATCCATGAGGTAAATTAAATATTTTCTTAAATATTTTAATTTATTCCTGTAATATTATCTGCATCCAGACAGATATGATAATGACTGCAGTGGGAGCTTTCCAGTGGAAGGGTGGATATCTGCTGTACAAACCAAATGATAATTCAACGGTCTTTCAAGCTGGAACTGAGCATGACAGTTATTTAGGTGAGATCTCTACGATTGTGTAAATCAGTATTAATCAGTCAAAATACATCAGAATATTTTCAAGTCTATTTTCTTCACAGGTTATTCCTTGGCAATAGCAACAATGTCAGGAGCAAAGTATGCAGTCATGGGAGCACCAAGACACAAGCATAAGGGACAAGTTACTGTTTCAAGAATTGATCGAAGTGATGTAAAACAACTGGATCCTCCTAAGGTTGTAACACTCAAATTTGTGTAAATCATTAGGACTTCACACATTAATGTTTAAGTGAGTGAAAGTAAGTGAGCTCAAATTACATAACTATATTGCTTCTCTTCCTCTTTTCTCAGTCTCAGATTGGCTCTTATTTTGGAGCTGAGGTGTGTGTGGTGGATTTGAACAAGGACTCCAATACAGACCTACTTTTGGTATCGGCACCAACATACATAGAGTCTGACCGGGAGGGCAAAGTGTTTGTTTACATCTTCACACGTCGGGTCAGTGATTATTTGGAGATTCAATAAAGACTAACATTTTAAAAAGGAGTTAATCGAGATTGAATAAATGTACATTTGTGTCTATTTAACCGTTCCTGCTCTCTCTGTTATATCTTCATAGGCAAACGCAATTTCTGTGGATACACTGGTGGGCATGGCAGGTCAGAGGGGTCGGTTTGGCTCTTCTCTGGCCAGTCCAGCAGATCTGGATGGTGATGGTTTCATGGATGTGCTGATTGGAGCTCCTTTAGAGGAGGATGGACAGGGCAGCATCTACATCTTCAATGGGAGAGATGGAGCGATCAATTCAAAACACTCACAGGTGAAAAAGATGTGGGCTGATGGCAGTTTAAAGGGATGTAAAATGTAAAATGTAATTCGGTCATTATTTATTAACCCTCATGGTTCACATATCTTGCATTACTTTTCCTTGACTCACTTCATAGACTCTAATATTCTAATACTTTTGTTATCTGTGTCATTCCCTCTTGAATGAAACAGAGGATTGTTGGATCATCTGTGCGATCAGGTTTGCAGTTCTTTGGGATTTCATTGAGTCAGTCTTCTCTAGACCAGAGTCAAGACAAGCTTCCTGACATTGCTGTTGGGTCCAAGGGAGCAGTTCTGCTTCTCAGGTCTGTTTTCATCTATAAAGAACTAAAATCTATACAAACACACAGATTCAGCCATATTAATCATTTGTGTTATATGTGGATCATTCAGGTCCAGACCCATCGTGCTCTTGGAAACCAAAGTTACTTACAACCCAACCAAAATACCAACCAGTGAAACAGACCAGTCACTGGAAAACACCATGAAAGTGTGTTTCACCATGCGTCCATACAGACACCGCATAAGAGGTTTATCCAAAACTAGAAATATTCCTTCATGTTGTAGTTAATGTTGAAGTGTGTTGCTGGTAGCACAAACTATAGCTTTAAAAGCTTCTCTCTCTCTCTCTCTCTCTCTCTGAGAAAGAATTAATGTAAATTAAGTTAAATGTGCTGTAAGGTATTTGTTTATTCCACATGAAAAACATTTTTAACATTGATAATAATAATAAATGTTTTCCTGAGCAGCAAATAAGCATATTAGAATGATTTCTGAAGGATAATGCGACACAGGAACAAAATTGTATATTTTATACATTTTATATTTAAAATATAAATAAAACATATTTAAATATAATAAATAAAACTGTCTTCCATTTATCACTTTTTATATGTCTGTTTTATATTCATTATCTAGACCTATCTGCAAATATTAATTACACCATAATGCTGGATGCCAAGCGACAGAAATATCGAGCAAACTTCTCACCCAAAAACCGGCTCTTCAGTGATGTGCTGAAAGTTGCAATGAATGCAGAAGCTTGCAAAAGTCATCGTTTCTTTATAGACGTAAGTCTAAACCAATTTTTGACAATACTTTTTTCTTATCTCACTCTTTTGTCAGTTATTCTAGCTGTAAGAATGAAATCTCAGTGGGAATTATTAAATCTTGTACCTTCTAAAATGCAACAATGTGGCAATACAAACTGAAAATCCTGATTTTATTGTAAATTATTGTCATTTATCTATTCTTGCCCACTCAGGCTTTCTCAGAAGATGCTCTGAACCCAGTGTCCAATCAGTTGATGTTCACTTTTGACGGTCTACCATCTACATCAATGCAAAACATAAAGCCAATACTGCTGCCAGAGATAAAGACCACCACAGACCACAGTGTAAGAGAAAGCAAAACAATGTTTGTTTTAAAGTATGAATTCATGAATTCATTCAGATGTAACATTAAAGGGAAGGCTATGAAAAAACTAAAAATGAAACCTCTGTCACCATATACTGCCTGTCACTTGTACAACTTTCTTTTGTTGAACACATAAGTAGATACTTTGCAAAATGCTATGCTTGTCCATACAATAAAAGTCAAAGTAGTTCAGTGTTGTTTTGGACCTCATTGACTTTCATAGGACAAGTTGAAACATTCTTCAAAATATCTTCTTTTAGGTTCTTCCATAGAAAGAAAGTCAGAAAGTAATTTTAAATGACACAAGGGTGAGTAAATGATGACAGAGTTCTTGTGTTCTTTTTTACTTGAATCAATGAACGCTTGGATTTAAGAATGTACTGTATATCTAAATATCTTACCTCATTCCACAGCTGGATTTTGAGATAAACTGTGGACATGATGATATTTGTGTTGATGACCTCAGGATGGATTTCAATTTCTCTGGGTAAGCAAATATTTATGATTAGTTTTTTCTGTAATACATTAAAGATCAGCAAATAGAGTAAGAATGGAGATTCAACAATGACTTTCATCTTTGTTATACTGTGAGAATCTCTCTTTGGTTTCTGTGATCCAGGGCTACAAACATAGAGGTTGGGATAATGCAGGAGATCAACGTGACAGTGTTTGTAGAGAACAGAGGAGAAAACTCATACAACACTCTCTTCACCCTCAAATACCCCTTTGGACTTTCCTACAGGAGAATCACATCTAAACAGGTGACACCAGGATGATTTTATTAACCCCTTAAGCCCGAAGTGTCCTGCCGGCGGGACACCACCCCCCGCAAAAAAATGTACAATCAAATTTACAAGAATAACACAAAATATCCAAAGTACACAAAGTATAATTTTAAAGCTTAGAAACTCAGCTCATTTTTTTTTTTTAAATCATAATTCACTATGTACTCCAATGTGTCAAAAGTGTCATACAGCTCAGATAATCATGTGTTATATATCATTTGAAAGGTCTCACAGAGTAGAATACAATGACTATAATTGTTTTGGGCTTGAGTGAGTTTTTGTATGTAAAGCCCCACAAGACCCATATGTAAATAATAAACCGATGCAGCAGTTATGTCACGTTTTTGCTCATAATATCAAGAGATATGCTCTGATTGTGGAAAATTGGACATCATTATTTATAGCAGATTCTCTCGATTAAAACGAGTCCAACATTGGTATAATCCAATAAGCCGATCGTGAGAATTTGATCACGAAATCACGACACATAAAACCCCAGAGGCGCACAGATGCTAACAAAAATCTAAAATGTAGCTATTACTTGACATTTTAGCTTATAACTTAGTGAAACATGCAACAAAATCGCATGTGTTAGTAACGAGTTACTCCATGTGAAAAAACGGTTTTAAAAATGGGACCACCAATGGCTAAACAAAAAGGCTACCTCAGTTCCAAATGCTGTAACTCTTTCTTTCTTTATGGGATCAACATGACATGATCCAGATACAGGTCTCATATAGCCAAAAAAAAACTGAATTGTCCTCCTACCTTGGATTTGTTTTAGTTATTGCATGTCAAATATTAAATATATGTAAAATTTCCCTTGAGCAAAGTTTTATTTTATGATTTTATCAGCAATTTCTCAGCATGAGAATGTCCAAATTTAAATGAATGTTTTTTAAAAAATGTAAAAAGTTTTCTTTCAAACGATGCAAGCCTCCTTGCTAGAGATTTGACGTTATGAGTGGTTATTTTTGTGCATGTCACTCAGAAAAATTTTTTTTTTAAAAATGCCTACCTTTGTTCCAAATGCTATAAGTTTTGATTTCTTCATTCAATCACCATGAAGTCTGAAATCACGAAAGCCAGATACAGCTCACATATAGAGGAACATCACCAAAAAAAGAATGAACCTGGCTTCTACCCTATTTCCTTCATGAGATATTCCATTTAAAATTAGAAAGATATGTAAATTTTCCTTCCTTTTTTTTTTATTTTTTTTTTTTTATTGTTTTTCTTTTCTGTTTATTTGCAGTTCCCATTCAGTCGGTCACGTTCGACATACGTCGGACAGACCGACGAATAGGAATCTCGCTAGAGAGGCCAATCTACTTCGAGTGTAACTAAAACGAGCCAATGCACATTGGCATGCAATCATATGCATCAGCTGCTCGCCTCGCAGCGCGGGTATATAATGAGCAGCAGGTGCGTTGCATCTTCAGCTTTTCGCTTCGGAGCCGAACGGTGTTTGTTCCTGTTCTCTGCAAGCGAGTGTCTGCTAGAAGACGAGTCAAGTTTTTGGTTGAACTTCTCTTTTTTTCCGAGTACGGGCGAACAGCACAGCAGCGGGGTCGAAGTCCTCTCTTTTTCTGTTTTTGTTTCGTTTGCCGTTTTTGAGCAAATAGCTGTTTGACAGCGTCAGAAGGCTGTTCTCACGGCCGGTACGGTGCGCTTTTGAGCGCTGAAAAGCCGTTTTTACGGCTGGTAAGAGTGAGCGCCTTCAAAGAGAGAGAAAGCACACGACAGGCTGCACACAATCCCTGTCTGTGTTGCGGTGGCCGTTCCCCTGCGTGCTTCAGCACTTCTAAAAGAGTAAAGTCCCTTGAAAGAGCTTACACAAGTAGATTCGCGTCTTTTTAAAGATGACGTCCTACTTGTGTTTCTGGATGCGATCGTTCCTGTCCTCACTGACGGCCACGATCACCGTTTCACATGACTGGGCGCGTGCTGAAATGATGTTCGTGGGTGTTCATGTTTTCATATGAGAACATGATCACGTCGACACGCCGGTCGTGACTCTTCTTTCTCCCAGAGTGTCGGGCACAGTGGAGATCAACGAGAGCAAACCTCTCGCTCCTCTGCGTGCCGTGTGCCGTCGAGCTGCCGGGCTGCAGCGCGGGTTGTCACGGCAACCCAGCGCTCGCTCGGCGCTCTAGATGCGCGGTTCCCTTGCATAATCTCCATTGTAGCGCCCTCTCTGGTGCACCAGAAGAGGTCTACTTTGCTGATATGGCTTGGGTGACATGAGGTTGAGGGGTTCCTTCGGGGAACCAACCCCCTAGGGCCCCTCCCTCTCTAGCGCATTGCAAGCTGTGCAGTTTCTGGATTGAATTGCTGGTCCTTTTCATAGGGGAACCTAGCATTTCATTCAGAGCTCCAGCTGAGGGACAGACGTCGATTGCAGCATCGGAGAGAGTGCTGTTATGCTCTGGAAATGAGAGTGACGCTGCCCACTGTAATGGTGTGTGCTTATGCTGACTCAGATTTGGAGTTTACAGTCATGCTTTCCTGGGTCTTCCAGATGTGCATGGAAAACTTGGCAGTATGGGGGTATATTGGTGCCATAAATATGGAATGCCAAAGGTGCCAGAATCTGCATAAGTTTTTCCTCTCTCACTACCCTCTTGGATGGGGTGGCTGTACACAGACCACACCCACCCTGCATGTGAGGCCAAGGCACTCTTTTTGCATGAGGGTAGTTCTGTGCTGGGGTTGAGCTGCGCTTGTTGACTAACCGTAATCAAAGTCACGGCGCAGGCCCTCAGCCAGACGATGTCCACCTCAGTGGTCCAGAAGTGCCCCCTGGCTTACCTTGTGAGATGTGAGAGGTTGTCAAGCTAAATGCTTTCTCAATGCTCCCATCTTACGGGGTGGCCTTTTCGGTGACACTGTCGAGGACTGGGCCCAGCGGTTCTCCTCAGTTTGTAGCAGATCGGGGAGCTTCCCATGACAAACCATTGAGTTCCTCTTGGGCCGCCCCTAAGTCTGCTCGTTGCCAAGGGTGTCATCCCCTGCAAGAAACTCCGGCCCAGCAGGCTCTGCTGTATCCATTGCGGGGAGATGACGCCTCCCGTCTCTGCAGCTGTTTAACTGGTTGGTGGGAATCACGCCTGAGACGGGCGACCCAGAGATGGGTGGGGCTGCTCTTCCACCCCTGGAGGAGGGCCAGGTGGTAAATCCTTTTATTGGGTTTGTTTCTGTTCCGCCACTGACCCAAGAGGCAGCGGTACCCAAATTTAAAAGAGCAGTTCCTCCATTTCCAGGTCTGAAGAGGGTTTGGAGAACAGTGGGAGGTGAAAAACCTCACCACTCTCATCCCCCTCTTCTGTCGCCAGCGGACAGCAGCGGGCAGCCAAAGCCTCGACTGCTCCCTCTGTCCATCCGTGGAGCCAGGTAAGTGTTGCCTAGCACACTGTGACGCCGCTTCGGGCCGCCTCACAAAGAGAGCCCCCCGAGCCGCGTCCCTGTGTTCCACCTCGCTGCCCTGCTGCGGTTACACCCGTGGTCCCTTTGGTCCTGCTTGTACGGTCTCTGCGAGCCGGGTTAGCGCTCCCCAGTCTGTCTCGCTGGCTCCTTCGGACCATCAGGGTCGGCTTTGCGATTCAGTTCGCCCGGCTTCCCCCCCAAGTTCAGGGACGTCCTCTTCACTACAGTGAAAGATGCCGATGCCCCTGTCCTGCGTGCGGAGATCGCAGTCCTACTGGCGAAGGATGCGATAGAGCCGGTCCCTCCAGCCGATTTGAGGTCGGGGTTCTACAGCCCCTACTTCATTGTACCCAAGCGGCGGGTTAAAACCGATCTTGGACCTGCGAGTTTTGAATCGGAGCCTCCACAAGCTACCATTCAAAATGCTCACGCAGAAACGCATTTTCGAGTGCATCCGTCCCCGAGATTGGTTTGCAGCGATTGACCTGAAGGACGCGTACTTCCATGTTTCAATTCTTCCGCGACACAGGCCATTCCTGAGATTCGCGTTCGAAGGTCGAGCATATCAGTACAGAGTCCTACCCTTCGGGCTGGCCCTGTCTCCCCGCGTCTTCATGAAAGTCGTGGAGGGAGCCCTTGTTCCCATGAGAGAACAGGGTGTTCGCATTCTCAACTATCTCGACGACTGGCTCATTCTAGCACAGTCCCGGGATCAGTTGTGCAAACACAGGGATTTGGTGCTCAGACACCTCAGCCAGTTGGGGCTTCAGGTCAACTGGGAAAAGAGCAAACTCGCCCCGGTGCAGAGGATCTCTTTTCTCGGTATGGAGTTGGATTCGGTCGAGCAGATAGCACGCCTCACAGAGGAACGTGCTCGGTCGGTGTTGAACTGCCTGAATACATTCAATGGCAGGACAGCGGTCCCACTGAAGTTCTTTCAGAGGCTCCTGGGGCATATGGCGGCTGCTGCGGCTGTAACACCGCTCGGTCTGCTTCATATGAGACCGCTTCAGCACTGGCTTCACGGCCGAGTCCCGAGATGGGCATGGCAGCGCGGCACGTTCCAGGTGCCAATCACTCAGGAGTGCCGCCGAACCTTCAGTCCGTGGTCGGACCCCTTGTTTCTTCGGGCAGGAGTGCCCCTAGAACAGGTGTCCCGGCATGCTGTGGTGTTCACAGATGCTTCTGCCACCAGCTGGGGTGCCACGTACAACGGGCATGCAGTGTCAGGGGTTTGGACGGGACCCCATCTGCATTGGCACATCAACTGCCTCGAGTTGCTGGCAGTACGCCTTGCTCTGAGCCGCCTCAAAGGCCTGCTACGGGGTAAGCATGTACTGGTCCGTACGGACACTGCGACCTTTGCGTACATCAACCGTCAAGGTGGTCTACGCTCCCGTCGCATGTCGCAACTCGCCCCCCATCTCCTCCTGTGGAGTCGGAAGCTTCTGAGGTTGCTTCGCGCCATTCATGTCCCCGGTGTGCTCAACCGTGTGGCCGACGAGCTATCACGAGCTGCGCTGCCAGGAGAATGGCGACTCCACCCCCAGGTGGTTCAGCTGATCTGGAGAGAGTTCGAAGAGGCTCAGGTAGACCTGTTTGCCTCACCAGAAACCTCCCACTGCCAGTTGTTTTACACTCTGACCGAGGGGACACTTGGGACAGATGCACTGGCTCTCAGCTGGCCCCGGGGCCTGCGCAAATATGCGTTTCCCCCAGTGAGCCTACTTGCACAGACCCTGTGCTAAGTCAGGGAGGATGAGGAGCAGGTCTTGTTAATTGCGCCTTACTGGCCCAACCGGACCTGGTTCCCAGAACTCTCACTCCTCGCGACAGCCCCTCCCTGGCCCATCCCTCTGAGGAAAGACCTTCTTTCTCAGAGACGGGGCACTCTTTGGCACCCGCGTCCAGACCTCTGGAAACTCCATGTCTGGTCCCTGGACGGGACGCGGAGGTTCTAGGTGACTTACCCCCTGAGGTACTTAACACCATCACTTCGGCATGTGCACTGTCTACGAGACGTGCTTACGCCTCGAAGTGGAACCTGTTCGTCGAGTGTGCTCTTCTCGCCGAGAAGATCCCCGAAGATGATCGATCGGAGTCGTGCTTTCCTTCTTGCAGCAAGGGTTGGAGCGTAGGCTGTCCCCCTCCACCCTCAAAGTCCATACTGCTGCCATATCTGCTTACCACGACCACATAGATGGCAAATCTGTTGGTCAGCATGACCTGGTCATCAGGTTCCTTAGGGGGGCGAGACGGTTAAATCCTCCTCGTCCCCCCTCCATACTTGGGACCTTACTCTGGTGCTCAGAGCACTCCAGATTGCTCCCTTTGAGCCTTTGCTGTCAGCAGACTTAAAGATTCTGTCTATGAAGACTTTGCTGCTGGTGGCATTGGCCTCCATCAAGAGGGTAGGGGACCTGCAGTCATTTTCGGTCGACGAATCGTGCCTAGAGTTTGGGCCGGGTGACAGCCACGTGGTACTGAGACCCCGGCCTCGCTATGTGCCCAAGGTTCCTACCACTCCCTTCAGGGACCAGGTAGTGAGCCTGCAAGCGCTGCCCTCGGAGGAGGCAGACCCAGCCCTGGCTTTGCTCTGTCCAGTTCGCGCCTTGCGACTGTACATAGACAGAACTCGAAGCTTCAGGACCTCAGACCAGCTCTTTGTCTGTTATGGAGGCCAGCAGAAGGGAAAGGCTGTCTCCAAGCAGAGGATGGCCCACTGGATAGTGGATGCCATCGCCCTGGCTTACCAAGCTCAGGGCGTGCCCTGCCCGCTCAGGTTGCATGCTCACTCCACGAGAGGTGTGGCATCCTCCTGGGCGCTGGCTCGTGGCGCCTCGCTAACAGACATTTGTAGAGCTGCGGGCTGGGCGACACCTAACACGTTCGCTAGATACTATAGCCTTCATGTCGAGCCGGTCTCCTCCCGTGTTCTCGCCTCAGGTCAGAGGCACGGAGAGGCCCCGGTTTAGTGTCGGCTTGCTGCGCTACATGCACGTTCTATTCTCCAGAGAGTCCCTACGGGCAGACCCTGTTGAGTCCTCCGGTTACCCTTCGGCAGCCGACGTGGCGGAGCGTCTGGCGCCAGGCCTATACTCCGTTGTATCCTTGAGAACCGGATTTAGGCTGGGTTCCATATGTGTGACCCTACGGGGATCCCATATGGCTTTTTCCAAGGCTGCTCCTAAACGAAGCCCGTGTCTTTCCCTCTGGGAGAACCCATCTCTCACCGAGTGGAGTCACCCCAGTTCTTCCATATGTTGTACAACCTACAAGGTTAGTCCATATGTACTTATCCATATAACTCCTTCGGGGAAGGATATGGCTTCCGCAGCGTTCCTTATCGCATGTAAGGCTACGCTTTCCAAGCGTTATCCAATTGTCGCACTGAGTGGGTTTTGGGAACAACAGTGATCGACCCTCTCTGTGTGAGCCTGGTCCCACCGTCCTTAGGCAAGGGGGTTCAGGTGGCTCACGACAGAGCGCTGGAAGAGGGCAGCTCCTGTGGCGCTTTGGTAGGGATTCCTATTCGTCGGTCTGTCCGACGTACGTCGAACGTGACCGACTGAATGGGAACGTCTCGGTTACATAGGTAACCCTCGTTCCCTGAAGGAGGGAATGGAGACGTACGTCCCGTCGCCACAGGCGTTGTCCTGCTGATGCTGCCGCCTGCTGGGTTCGGCTCCTCAGCGAAAACCTGAAGATGCAACGCACCTGCTGCTCATTATATACCTGCACTGCGAGGAGAGCAGCTGATGCATATGATTGCATGCCAATGTGTATTGGCTCGTTTTAGTTACACTCGAAGTAGATTGGCCTCTCTAGCGAGATTCCTATTCGTCGGTCTGTCCGACGTACATCTCCGTTCCCTCCTTCAGGGAACGAGGGTTACCTATGTAACCGAGACGTTTCTCAGCATGAGAATTTCCAAATTTTAAAAATTAAACCTTTTCACTCTCCTTGCTGTAGTTTTGGAGTTACGAGTCTTTTTACATTTTTTGTGTGTTACTCAGGAAAACAGAAAAGAAAAAAAAAAAACTGAAAATACCCTTTAACCTTAAGGGATTAAAGAAACTCATAATTTGTCCACAAATCAAGTTTTTCTGAAAGGCATTTTTTAGGCAATTGTAATGTTTATTGCCATTGAACTTGCTGTGGGTTTATTATTGAATGAATATTTATAGAATTTTCTGTATGAGCAGGGCAGAGTGGAGTGTGAATCTCTTGACAGTGAGCAAAAAGGTTCATTTGGAGAAACCACCTGCCACATCAGTAAACCCATCCTCAAGGGCAACGCTCAGGTGAGCTCACTTTTTCAACTGTCCTGTGAGTTTTTCTGTTCAAGCACTCATTGTTTCCTCTGTTCCACTTCTAGGCTGTGTTTCTTATTACATACAGCATCAATAAAGAAAGCACCTTTGATCAAAGTGTGACATTCACTGCTCAGATCAACAGGTATTATATATTTTCTGTGAGATGTTTGAGTGCACTCAATGTGTACAGATACATCGCTTAAAGGGATAGCTCACCCAAAAATGAAAATTTGATGTTTACTTGCTTACTCCCAGGGCATCCAAAATGTAGGTGACTTTGTTTCTTTAGTAGAACACAAATAATGATATTTAACTCCAACCGTTGCAGTCTGTCAGTCATGTAATGCATGTCAATGGGAACTTCATCTATAAGAGTAAAAAAAAAAAAAACATGCACAGACAAATCCAAATTAAAACCTGCGGCTCGTGACGACACATTGATGTCCTAAGACACAAAATGGTCGGTTTGTGCGAAAAACCGAACTCTAAAGCACCACCATGTCCAACTGCCCTCCACATCCGGTTGGTGAGGTCTGAAAACGTACTCTGATGCCGGAAGTGAAGTCTCACACTCATTGAAGCAAAGCGCGAGAGATCACTTCCGTCATCAGAGCGTGTTTTCTGACCTCACCAACCGGATGCTCAAGGCAGTTGGACATGGTGGTGCTTTAGACTTAAAAAATTATATAAATACAGTTTGGTTTCTCACACAAACCGATCGTTTCGTGTCTTAAAACATCAATGTGTCGTCACAAGCTGCAGGGTTTGATTTGGATTTGTCTGTGGATATGTTTTTTACTCTTATAGACGAAGTTTCCACTGAAATGCATTATACGACTGAGAGTTAAATATCATCATTTGCGTTCTACTGAAGAAACAAAGTCACCTACATCTTGGATGCCCTGGGGGTAAGCAGATAAACATCACATTTTGATTTTAGGGTGAGCTATCCCTTTAACCATGAGCTGTTAAGTAGTTGCTCACTGAAAATGCTACTACTAACCAAAACACTTCATCACTTACAGTGGGAATAACCAACACTCTCAAACCAGTCAGTTATTCAGAAAGAAGAGCATTGGTGTCAAATATGCCATTAGCATTGCCTTAATAAGGTTAGTGCTCTTGTTTTTCAACAGTCATTCTCAACTGGTTTTGCTTTAACTTACAGATTTGACAATAAACATTATTTCCACTAGATGTTCAGTGTAAACATTCTGGGGTTCTAAAGCAAAAATAATTGCAATTTATATATAAATTACAGATGGTTTTGCTTTAGAAGAATCATTAAGATTTTGTAATGTTTTGTAAAGTCTCTTCTATTCACCAAGGCTGCGTTTATTTAATAAAACATACAGTAAAACAGTAATATTTTGAAATATTATTACAATATATATATATATATATAAAACATATCAATATTGTACAGCAGCAGCATGTCTTACTTGCTCACAGCAATGTGTTGTGTATGTATTGGCAGTAGCAAGTCCCGTACTTGCTCTGCAGCAGCAGCAGCATAGCAGATCTATTCCGCTAAGACCAAACATATCAACATTGTCATACCCATTACCATGCCAAACTCTCTGTGAGTTTTTCATGACAGAACTATTATTGTTTAAAGTTGCATTTATATGAATCACTTTCAGATATGAGGACTATAAAAGATTTGAATTACTGTCTGACACATTTTCCCTTTATTTTAAATAAGACATGAAGATTCAAGCCTCCACATTAATTTTACTGCACAGAAAAATGATAAACCAGATAAACCAGTCAAACAGATCCTAAAGGTACTGGAATGAAATTCACACACTTCCATGAAAACAAAAAATAATTAAATAAACATTATCTGATTGAAAACTGGATTTAATTGTCTTATTCCCTATATCAATGGTTTATGGCAAAAATGGCATTTTAATGTCCTTCTCACTTTCAGGTTGAAAATGACTTTAGAGAATTAACTTTCAAAGTTTTCATCAGAGTACCAGTGATTCTGGGAGATAAATTAATCTGGACTGACAAAAACATAGAGGTATGTATATATTATGAATGTGTTAGAAAAACCCTTTTAATTTGTCAAATTAAAAAACAACCAATCACTAGAGTTTTGTGCTTTTAGATTCCAGACTGTGTGAAACAGAGGGATGAGCAGCCGATTGTAACCAATTTTGTGGAAGTAATTAAAAAGGATCGTGTGGTGGTGAGTGTTTGAGTTTCATTTCCTGATCTAACTAAAACAAATCCATATCATGTTCCATTCATGTTTCATCTTCTTTGTGCATTGACCACATTGCTCCATCTCTCTGAATGTGTGTGTGTGTGTGTGTGTGTGTGTGTGTGTGTGTGTGTGTGTGTGTGTGTCAGAACTGCTCTGTGGCGGTGTGTGCCGTGTTCAGCTGTGACGTCAATCTCATAAAGAATGAATGGAAACTCTATTATATATCTGGTGATGTGAGCTCTGGATGGATTGAGCAGGTATCTGACTTTTAAAGCTAATTCATATCACAGAACAGAACATATATATTCATAATTGTTTGATCATTTCTTATTGTCATATTCTGTGTCTCTCTTAGACTGGACTCAGAGCTGCTGTGTTTGAGTTGGTCAGTTCAGCGTCACTGGATTATGACAAGAGCAAATATATTTTCTTTTCCTCTGATTCTCAAGGCACTGCACCGTCTCTCCAGGTAATTAATTTTCTTCACAAATTAACCAAAAATAAAATTTTAATAAAATAAAAATAATATAAATGATTTAAATTAAATTTTATAAAATTAAACCTAAAACAGTTATTAAAAATAAAGTTATGCACTGTACAGTTACATATACTAGATCTTACATTTTTCAACCCATGCATATCTAAAAATCCTTGCACGTTTCAGGCCTTAAAGATATTATGTTTATATGTGAAGGTGGATTATCAGAGGTTATATTGTATTCATGTGTGTATGTAGATTAACACTCAAGTGGAGATGTATGAGGAGCCGAACCTGACCAGAGAGATCATTGGAGGAGTGATAGGAGGACTGCTGCTACTGGCTCTAATCACTGCAGCCCTCTATAAGGTGTGTACGTTCAACTTTGAACCATCCATTTTCAGCTGTCTAACTTCAATGTTATAATACATATGCCTCAATTATCATTTCCTTTCAGGCTGGATTCTTTAAAAGCCAGTACAAGCAGTTGCTGGAAAATGCAGAACAAAGTGGTGAAGATGAGCCAATCACTGAAAAATTAGGTTAACAATAATAACCAACCACAATAGCTGTATATTAAAGAATCAAATATGGCTTTACATGCAAATATGTAGTGTATAGTATGTGTATGTATGCAAATATTATTGATATATTGCTAATGCGATCATCATAAGCTTTTCGTTAACAAATTCTGTAATATGTTTATCAAATAAAAGGGCCTGCTGTACAGTTAAATGTGCTGATGCTTCAAATGAAACACCTACAATCACTGACATCTGAAGTGTGTGCTTTCAAACAGGTCTGCTGAATCACATATATGGACTCCATGTTTCAGTAGATTTTAACAATTAGGGGAACACCAACATCCCAGGAAGTGGGAACTACTTGAAATGAGAAGTGAAGGCAGTGCTAGACAGCAACTTCACTCAAAAGCAAGACAACATGCATTGTGCCGATAAGGATTTTTTTTTTTTTTTTTTTTTTCTCAATCTCTTTAGACTTCTTAAATTATTGGTTGCCTTTCCTTGCATTTTCTAGAGACTTACATTTTAGTATTTTTTTTTCTTTGCCAATTATTCAGTATATTATATCAGTTCTGAGATCTTCCTCAAGATCTTAAAGGTGCCCTAGAATCAAAAATTGAATTTACCTCGGCATAGTTGAATAACAAGAGTTCAGTACATGGAAATGACATACATTGAGTCTCAAACACCATTGCTTCCTCCTTCTTATGTAAATTTGATTTGAGCAAAAGACCTTAGAAGAACAGGCGAATCTCAACATAACACCGACTGTTACGCAACAGTCGGGATCATTAATATGTATGACCCCAATATTTGCATATGCCAGCTCATGTTCAAGGCATTAGACAAGGGCAGCCAGTATTAACGTCTGGATCTGTGCACAGCTGAATCATCAGACTGTAAGCAAGCAAGAACAATAGCGAAAAATGTCAGATGGAGCGATAATAACTGACATGATCCATGATTACATGATATTTTTAGTGATATTTGTAAATTGTCTTTCTAAATGTTTCGTTAGCATGTTGCTAATGTACTGTTAAATGTGGTTAAAGTTACCATCATTTATTATTGTATTCACGGAGACAAGACTGTCATTATTTTCATTTTTTAAACACTTGCAGTCTGTATAATTCATAAACGCAACTTCATTCTTTATAAATCTCTCCAACAGTGTGTAATGTTAGCTTTAGCCACAGAGCACTATCAAACTCATTCAGAATCAAATGTAAACATCCAAATAAATACCATACTTACACGATTAGACATGTTGCATGACAAAAAGTTTGTAAAGATCCATTCTGAGGGATATATTAGCTGTGTGATCTTTGTTTATGCTGTTTAAGGCAATCGGGGAGCACAAAAATTTAAAGGGGCCGCAGCCTGAATCGGCGCATATTTAATGATGCCCCAAAATAAGCATTTAAAAAAAAATGAATAAAAAAAAAATCTATGGGGTATTTTGAACTGAGACTTAACAGACACATTCAGGGGACACCTTAGACTTATATTACATCTTTTTAAAACACGTTCTACAGCACCTTTAAAGGGCACCTATTATGCCCATTTTTTCAAGATGTAATTTAAATCTCAGGTGTCCCAAGAATGTGTCTGTGAAGTTTCAGCTTACAGTTTTTTTCGATTGCTAAACGACAGTGGGCACAACTGGAGTCACATGTGCAAAACTCTAACTACAGTCTGCACAGCAGCAGTTCATGTGGACCAAACTCTAGCTCGTTTTTCATTGCTTGAACATAGTTTTCAAAACTCTACACACTTATCACATGACTTTAACCACAACCTGCACAACACTGTGGATTTACAGCACTTTGTTCAAATGCTAACACACTGCTGTCAAAACTGTGAACCACACATTCACAACAGAATAGATTTCAGCCTTGTGCCTTTCAAACATTGCAATTTCAGCTGAAAGGCTAAGCAGGTGTCTTGTTTTAGACTTGTTAGTGAACACACACACACACACACACACACACACACACACACACACATATATATGTAACTCATTACTGTAATTTCGTAAATTACTACAGACTATTCAAGCAAACTGCTAATTTCCATTTACCTTAAAGAATTATGTTCTAAAAATTTAAATAAATCATGTGAAAGAATGTCACTCTTTTCTTTGAAGAAAATATTACTTTGTATGAAGTCACTGAAATTGTTCAAAATGTAAAGATGAAAAGTTTGTATTTTCTGTGTTGGTGTTTGATGCTAGTGTTTTTCCTCTCAGTGTGTTCTGAGTGACAGTGTGTGTTATCACAGTGAGGGTTGTGCATAGTGTTTGGCTGCACTGAGCCTGTTTTGAGCCATGTGTTAACTGTTTAGCTCAGGTGACTGTTGGTAGTGCAGACTGTAGTTAGAGTTTTGCACATGTAGCTCCAGTTGTGCTCACTGTCGTTTAGCAATCGAACTGTAAAATACCTCACAGATCATTTATAAATTCATTTTGTAAATACCCATTTTCTGACTTCATGCATGTGCCTTTAAATGCAAATGAGTTGCTGTGCCCCACCCCCTATCTATGATCACAGTTCCTCAATCAGATTCTCTGCCAAATATCTGCTTGGTTTTGATCCTTACGGATATCAAAGTTCTTCTTTCATCATTAAAGTTTATTATTTCCACATTTTAAAGCTATATCAGTTTAAAATTCTAATGGATGTTAGATCTGTGGCACATTCCCTTCAAAAAATAAAACTAATCCACTGCATTCAGCGGCTCAGATGTAGGTAAATGAAGACTGTTACATTCACTCTTACATAAAACAACAAAATATCTCAATTGACCCTTCGCAGGGAGTTTGATTGACAAGCGATCTAACCAATCAGAATGCAGAATCCGCCATTTTGTCCGACAAAGCAGTCAGGAGTTCGAAGATTAACCTCGGTGGACTTAAACTTGAAAAATGATGTGTACTGATGTCTTTTCGCGTTTGAAACAGCATTCCTTCTGATGTTCATTCATGTTTATTTGATGCTATAAATGAACTAGTAGGAAGAGATGATCGGTTTTAATGCCTCTTGAGCTGAGGCTATACAGTGATCTTTCACAACACATTAAAGAGCCACAAAATGGTTTTTATTATTTGAATTACTTAAATTACACAGTTTGAAAGCTGGGACTTTAATATCATAAGTAACCTGCTCTGTCTTGTCTGTCGATGTGTTGTCAGTGTCCTCTTCGCTCCACGATGTATTTTTCACTGCATGTGGCGTGACAGCAGCACAGCTTGTCGGACAAAGCAACAGTAACAAAGGGGGGCGGATCTTTGCAAAGGGTCAATTACTTACCAGACACTGTTGTCACTACAGCTGCTCAAGCACGGAGAAAATGGCGGACCTTATACAGCTTGCTGAGGGTGGTAACTATGGTAATGCAGGACTGTCAGTCAGCGGTCGTGGGCGGAGCCTGTGGCTAATGTGACGTCACATTAGCACCATGGCTGAAAACAGGTCATTGGGAGACACTGTTTATGATTTATGGGGATTAAAAAAAAAGGAGTGGGTGGATTTTTATCACTATAGGGTGGTTGTGTACACACACTGCCTACACACATTTATATCCAAACACCATACAAAAGTGAATTTTTTATAATAGGTCCCCTTTAATATTAGAAACCCAAGTTACACGTTGCATTATACAATAATGCCTATACATAGGCCTGTACATCACCACAACCATAATGAATTTATTATTTCTAAAAATCTTTTCATTGTACATGTCCTTTAAATGTATTACATATTGTATTTAATATTTACACCCAATGAAAGGATATAGACAGAAGATGAAGATAATAAGTTTGTGCCAAAATGCAACAAAAGTCTTATCAATCCAGTCAGTCTAACAGTACAACATGTAATCAGCTGAAATCACATTGATCCTACTGTCCATATGTGATGTCATATGTGGAAAGTACTTTCAACTATTTCCTTTGGAAAAAAAAGGGTACATTATAGGGTGTAAAGATATATAAAACATCAGACTACAAAACTGATTGTGAAAAATGATATTGCTATTGCATCAACATCCAGTAAAATAAATATAATTTGCAACCGTATTTAACATACAAATATAGTAGCCTATTCACAGCAATAAAAGATAACAAATTATCATTCCACAATATATAGAAACTGATGGGATGCAGGATATGGAAGTAATGAATTAACTATTTAAAAGTCAGGGACTTATTAAAATTGTGTTAGTTTGATGAAGAAAAATATTGTGAGATCAAAACTCTAGAAAAAGAAGTCTAATTATTTCAATATAAAATAATTGCTTTCTATTTTAAAATGTCATTTATTCCTGTCACATCCCTATCATATTTTTTGATGGATAGAAATATGAAAAGAACAGCATTTTTTTTTTATAGTTGTTTTTTTTTGTTTTTTTTTTTTACATTTTAATAAAAGTAAAAGTTTTAATAAAAAGTATTAATTTCTTTCAAAAAAAAGAAAAAAAAAACCTTACTGACCCCAAACTTTTGAGTTTATCTTTAGTGGTGCATTGTTACGCATAGAATAAGAACAGTATTGCTATAAGCAACAGAAAACATGGTAGCAAAGAATTTTGTGGAAGAGATGCTGCAGAAACTATAAATTTAGATTCTATATTCACGGATGAGTAAGAAGGAGGAGGACCAGGACAGGTGTAATTGTTATCAGAATCATTTCCAGTGGAGGTAAACTGCACAAAACCTGGAGGATCGCTGCACATGAAGGAGGTGATCCATTCCTGATAGCGGGACACTCTGGTGTAAACACCGGGATATTCAGGTCGAGCACAGCCAAAGCTAACGATACCAGACTGGACCCATACAGAGCTCTGATTGCTCACCATCGGACCTCCTGAATCTCCCTGAAAATACAAATCAATGCAATCAATGAGACATGCAGTACTGTTTGGGTCAGTAAGATTTATTTAAAGAAATTAATACTTTCATCAAGCAACACAACTGTTTTATTTTTAACACTGATAATATTACAAAATGTTCCTTGTCCAGCAAATTAGCATATGAGAATGATTTCTGAAGGAACATGTGACACTGAAGACTGGAGCAATGATGCTGAAAATTCAGCTTCTCATAATAACATAAATTAAATTTAAGTTGTTTTGAGGGAATGAGACATTGTGTCCCTTCTGCCACAACACTGAACTACCCGCTGAAATGTCTAAGACACTTCAGTACAAACCTGAATGAGTGGAGCAAGCCACTTCCTTTTATACCCATAGGGCCGGAAAAGTGTCATGCAAATTCCATTCCCTAGTTTGCAATGGCTTTTTCACGCAACACCAAAGGTATATGGGGATCTCAAGTGTGACCCCTACTGTCACTATATTGACACAACTTTCCTCCATCAGGGAACAGAGGATACAACAGTAACCAAGATGTTTTGTGATGCTAAGGGAACTGGACAGGGTTTGTGTACCTGACATGAGTCCTTGTCTCCCTCCAGTAGACCAGCACAGATCATGTTGTCTGTTATATTTCCAACTCCATAGAGACAGTTGCACTGTTTGTTACCAATTACAGGAACCTCCACTTCCTGTAGATTAGAGGATGGAAGGGACACTGTAGGACAGAAATAGGAAGTTATTTAAAATATGTTTCAAATGGGATTATGAATAGTGTTGAGTGGTGTTGAGCTTAATGTAACTAAGTGAAGCAAAAATGAATCCTCACCTCCTTCTTCAATGTTTCCCCATCCAGTGATCCAGCTCTCTGTGCCGCTGTAAAACACACTGCCATCAGCTGCTAGACACACGGGTCTGATGTAATCAGTGAAGCTGACGGGAGAGCTCAATTTGAGCAGAGCGATATCATTGTCATTCGTAAAATTGTAACTAGGATGTTTGACAACTGCTATCACATCTCTGAACTCTTGATTGGGGTTGACGCCTTGCTGGGTCTGATGTCCCAAAACCACAGTTAGAGAATAGATGGCATCACTGGCGAAGCTAAAGAAATAGACAGAAATAGTCAGAAAGGGTTTTAACCCTATAAAGCCTGACATATGAAAAAAAAAAAAAAAAATCTGACAATTATTGTTTTTATTTTGTGTGTATGTGTTCTAATTTAGCATCATATTTGATACATCAGACTTTTATGGCTCATATAATATAGTGAGAACACGGACCTTATACCCGTGGAGGGAAAAACAATAATTTTATTAAGAGGCTCAAACTGAGAAATAATCTGAACTTTTGAGCAGCTGCTGATATTATATTATATGGCCAAATAGTAAGATTAAATTCTGATAGCTAGTAATTTGATCTTTATAACAGTATAACAGACTACTTACATAAAATTCACATACATATCAGTTGTCACTCTATAGCCCCCAATATGTCTAAGATGATTTTTAAATGCTTGGATTTATGATCAAACCTCTGTAGTTTTTACTGTGCGGGCAAAACATCTAATACAATGCAGTACATTGATGATTGATCAATTATTTATTTGACAAAAAAGAACAAATAAACATTCCTCAAAAGCCTGATGGATCATGTTTGATACTCACATTTTAAATGTTTTTTTTTTTTTTTTTTAAATAATCAAGTAAACCTAAGTAGCTTCAGTCCAGAAAATGTTTATCTATATTACTAAAAATAGTTATTCTTACATTACTTCATAAAATCAGTAAAGACTTCACAGCAAAAAGTATTATCATGAATGTGTACTCCAATTTTTACAATTATACTTGTTTTACTTGCTAAAAAAAATCAGTATGCAGACGGCATGAAGTAAATTGTCTACAACAGATTTTTACCAAAGTTTGATCATGTTAATAATTTACTATCAAATATGATAAAGTAGACAGGGTTAAATCAATTCCTCAATTAAAATGTAATCTACTCAAACCATTTATGAAAGCTGAAGTATTTAGTTGAATGAGTTTACCGATCAACACAATGGGCAGCGGTCATCACCCATTCTTTGTTGATGAGAGAACCTCCACAGATGTGACTGCCGTCAAGAAGAATGCTAGCCTGCCACGGCCAGTGTCCAGCTGAAGCGTTCTGACCTCCTTCTATCCTGCTGCTGGTGGTAAATGTAGTTCTTCCACACACCTGAGCGCTGGGAAGATTATCTGAGGCAGAAGACACACTGTTGTTTTACCCAAAATCTTCTGAAGAGGTACAGCAGCAGACAGTGTCATGCACATCAGTTTTTGA
The DNA here is from genome assembly GCF_024489055.1 of Chanodichthys erythropterus. NCBI lineage: Eukaryota > Metazoa > Chordata > Actinopteri > Cypriniformes > Xenocyprididae > Chanodichthys > Chanodichthys erythropterus. The sequence goes on from NC_090239.1 coordinate 26,344,636, forward strand.
AAGGGGACCACATATAAATCCAGATTCAGTATGTACATTTTATGTGATTAAAATTCTCAAAAAAAAAAACAAAAAAAAAATGATGAAAAAATAAATATAAATATTTTATAAAAGATAAATAAATATTATTAATTCGAGTGAGCGAGTTTTTAGCATTCTGATATTTCACCATTAAAATGATTAAAGTAATAAAAATGTTTTGGAGATTGCATTCAAAATTAAGCAGCCTAAGAAATCTGAGGGGACAGATAGAATGTATATTCTGTTACAAAAAATCTTATTTGCACAATGATTTCAAGAAAAACAGAGATATCAATTATTTCACTATATTTAACTAGAAACCAAATTGTCAATGTAAAATAATATACCTTGAGTGTCTGTTTCATCACAAAGTCCTGAAAAACAAAACAGAGGCAGATATTCCATATATATCTATATTATATATACAAACAAACAAATGCATGTTTTGAGACATCAATTTTCATTAATACACATATATACCATTTCTTTCTGATGAATTGTCGACACGAAATACCCATCTACCCATGATGTTGACATTGCTTGTGTATGCAAGGTTTGCAATGTTAGAAACAGGAATCAAAAAGAAATTAGTAGAGCAAATTGTGTCATAGCCGGACTGTTAATGAAGAAAACAGACACAAAAAAATCCATTAAATTAAAATACATTTCACACTACTAAAGATTATAAACTATTAATGTATTTCCCACACTGCTTTACCTTTACACCATAGGTGGGGGTAATGTAATCATAATGCATGAGTGTAAATGACAGGTTTTTTCCAGACACCAAAACCACTTGGAAGGTCGACTCCTGGAAGAGACCGGGAATTCCTCATTAATACAAGCATCATTTTTGATGATACATTTTTGATAAATTTCAGTTCATGAAAATACTATGCAAGTGCCTGCCAACTGAAAGAAAAACGTACTGCCTCTCTGTTTCCATAGTACGGTACTTTATCCCATGTAGCAATAAAAACCCACGAGGCTGAGAAGTTCAAGTTGGGAAAATATTTGTTTATGTCTCTAGAAGCCCGATTCAAGAGACGACCATCTGTTACTTGTCGATAAGAGATGGTTCCTTTCCTACTATTATTAATGTCTGTCCACAGTGGAGCGATGATGTCTCTAGTTGAGCATGCAGGAAAATAATTGGGATACCACTGGGAAAATGACTCATCAAAGGTCAGGTCTCCATTATTATTCACCTGTAGGATCAAAATATGTTATCTGGATTTTCAAGTAACATTATATATCTGTGAAATATATATTAATGAATGCTTCTTACAAATATTTTGTCATATATACGGCCAAAGTACACAAATGGCTGCAGCAAGGGGATCAGTGGAGAACTTCCATCATCTGACTGTGGGTTTTTCTCATCCTCTACACCTCCATATGGGTAGAATATTCCTAATATTCCAACAGTATTATTAGTGCGCAAGGTTTTGAAGGAGGAAATCTTTTAATGCCTACATTAATTCCATGTTTCCATATCCATTATATTTATCAAACAATGTAAAATTATTTTATTAAACAGTGACGTTACCCTCCTCAGGCCCGCCATCAACACGGAATACCCATCGTCCCGGTACATTGACATTGCTGGAGTTGGAGAGTTCATTTTCATCAGTAACAGGGATTGAAAAATAATTTGTTGAGTTTATTGTGTCATAGCCAGCCTGAGTAAACAACAACAAAAATAATAATAATTAATCGGACTGTTGACCAAGACATTTATTTAAGGTCCCATTATTATTCTATTATTATTATTATTATTATTATTATCTTAGTCTTAAAGATTTTTAACAAGATTGTGTTCAACCTGAAAACTTTGATCAGTTGAAGAGATATTTCCATAGTTCATTATGACAAAGGAAAGAGTCCTGCAAATGACTAGAACGACTTGGAAAGAGGATTCCTAGGAAAAGACAAGTAAAAAAACATTGGGTTCCAATGAGAAAACACAGCTATAAATTGTCTATAAACATTAAATTCATTCATTCAAATACATTTATTTAACAAAATTATGCTAAATGTATGCAATCCTTTCAAAATTATTTCAATCTCTGACTACATTTATTTATTAGTGTAATCATTCAATCTACACACCGTCAAAGAGCTATTGAAGTAGGGCACTTTAGCCCAAGTAGCAATGAGGACTGTATGTACTGAGAACCCAAACAGAGGGAAATACTGTTTGACATCATTTCTCGCCCAGTCCAGAATACGTCCTTGAGTTACCACACGGTAAGAGACGCTTCCATTGACACTACAGTCAAACATTGCCCAGAGTGGAGCTATAATGCCTCTAGTAGAGTTGGCAGGGAAAGCCTTGGGCGGTCTTTCATAAAATGGTCCATCAAATGTCAAATGTCCATTATTGTTGACCTATAGTAAAGATTTGACGTTTTAACTGAAGCAACATGACTTGTAATACATTAATTCTACTTTAAATGTAATGTGTTTAACATAACATCTCACATATATGTTCTGGTATTTGCGTCCAAAGTACAAGAAAGGATACTGCAAGCGCACAGGTAAGCGTGCATTACTTTGACAGGGATTCTGAGAAACCAGAGAGCCAGTTGGATAAAACAAACCTGGAAAAAACATGTCATTGCATATTATGGCCTTGGTACAAAGATTCAAATTTGATTAAGTTCAGGAAAAGAAAGAGAAAATGCATTACCAAGTTTTGTTGGAAAAGTGTCAACACGAAAAGCCCAGCGGCCCATAACATTGACATTTGTGGAGTGGGTCGGATTAGCGATGTTAGACACAGGAATTGTATAATAGCTGGTTGAATCAATAGTGTCATATCCAGCCTAAATAATGATTAAAAACATGCATGTTACATGTCTATGGATAAGAGGAGCTGTAGCTAATTCCACCAAAATAAAAAATGTTGTTGTATAGCTACAAATACATTTGAACTGTCTGGAATATTGCAAAAGTTATTACATTTTAAAATAAAAATACAGGGCTTTGAAAAGCTTTCTCACCACTGCAGTATGCTTAGTTTGTGGAATATTGCCATAATTAAATACAATAAACGACAAACCAGAACCTGAGATCAGCAGTACTTGAAAAGAGGAATTCTGAAGAAAAAAAAAGCACAACATCAAATTATCACAGTCACAAGACAACTGAAAACAAATAATGAAACAAATCTTACCTGTGCTGAAGTGTTATAATATCTCACATTATCCCAAGTACAAACCAAAACTGAGTCAGCACTGAAATTTGTTTGAGGAAAATATTGACGGATATCATTTGTAGCTCGCTGTAGTACTCGGACGCCACTGAATTCTTGGAAGTAAAAGTCACTGTTGTCAATATCTGTCCATAGAGGAGCAACAATGTCTCTATTTGTGTAAGCTGGAAGAGTTCGAGGACTTGATGGAAACAATGGCCATTTGAAAGTAAGAAATCCATTTTTGTAAACCTAAAAGGGGTTTGAAGTAACAGATATTGCAACAGACAAATACTTTTAATGGCTACTGATAAAATGCTTTGAAAAAAAGTCCAAACAGAATTGCATTAATGAGTGTCCTCACATTAATATAGCTGTATGTGATCCCGAAGTAAGTAAATGGTGTCTGCAAATAGAGATTGATGGCAAATCCAAAAAATCCAAATCCATAATACTGTTGAAGTGTGTGCCCATTCCTAAATGGATAGAACAGTCCTGAAAGCAAACACATTTATTTTTGTCAGCATTTTAATTTATTTGCAACTCTCAACAGTACACAACATATTAATTGCTCAATAAATTGTCCTACATGTTTTGAACAATAAACAACTATTAAACAACTGAGTCATTCCATGTCAAATCAAACAAATTTCAGAAACTTCCTCGGCTCAAATATTTGATTTTCTTTATATATTTTTTTCTGTAGAAAAAGACCAACATAAATAGTGATGAATGCCAAAATATGAAATGTCACAGATGTATATTTACTGAGTAATCCACTATTGATTTATTGATTGATTGATTGGTGACAATTTTCACCTTAGATTTAGAGCCAATTTACATGAATGGCTATAGTAAAAATTACTTTAGAAAGATGGCAGCATCATTATTTTATTTTTACAGATTATGGGTAGGTCTATTATTAAAATCTGTTGACTTTAGCAATCTTTGTTTCATTATATGCCAACAGTGACAGTTCAAAAATGTCAAAAACCACTTCTTGTGTTTTTTTTTTTTTGCCTCAAGTTTGCATGCCTGTAACTAAATTTGTTAAGAACCAGAATCTAAAAGGATATTAAGATATCTTAAATACTTCTTCAGTTACAGGCATGCAAACTTGAGGCAAAAAAAAAAAACACTTTTTACCATTGCTTTTTACCATTTTTGAACTTTCACTGTTGGCATAATGAAACAAAGATTGCTAAAGTCAACAGATTTTACTAATAGACCTATCGGTAGCACTTTATTTTACAGTATGTGTACTTTCTTGGTACATATATTGTAATTATATTGTACATACAGGTAAAAAAGTGGTAAAACAAGGTACTTACCTGACATGTATGTATATGGAAACTAATAAGAAACACTGCTGTACTTTTCAATGGTACAAACATGGTAACTACTTTGTACTATTGGGTAAACAACAGGCATTTACTTATAGTGTCAGTATATGATAACTAACAGACACATTACTGTACATACTAATGGTATGTACATGGTAAATATTTTGTACTTACAGACAAGTGTGGGTAATAACAGGCACTGTCTATACACATTGTCTATAGGTACAAAGTAGTTACCATGTATGTACCATTGGAACGAGCAGTGTTTTTTTTATTATTTTCCATGTACATACATGTCAGGTAAGTACCTTGTGTTACCACTCTTTTACCTGTATGTAAAACATAATTACTATACATGTACCAAGAAAGTACATGTACTGTAAAATAAAGTGCTACCGACCTATCTCTGTGTAAAAATAAAGTAATGATGCTACCATCTTTCTAAAGTCATTTTTACACCCCTTTAATTTGGCTCCAAATCTCAGGTGAAAAATGACATTTTGACCCCTCTACAAAATAGTGGATTACTCAGTAAATATACATCTGTGACATTTAATATTTTGGCTTTCATCACTATTTACGTATGTCTTTCTATAGAAAAAAAAAAAAATAATAATTACGAAAATAAAAAAAATTGAGCCGGGGACCTCTGATTGATTTGAAACGGAATGACGCAACTATCCTCTGGTCTCTTTTCGTTCTAACTTCTGCTCTCTCCCCCCTACAGGCTTTTCCTCTGTGGTCTCGGCATCTCTCCCCCTCCCGCCCCCACTAACCACTTCTCTTCTCTTGACATCAACAAAGCAACGGACTCTATGCTTCACATTAACATTCTGCTTTGATAATATCTGTCCTCTTTCCTCCATGACCATCGAACCAATCTCAGAGCTGCTGAGAGGAAATGCCGCAAAATTAAACACCCTGCTGACCTGAGCAATACCAATCTCTCCTGGGGGCATATTACAGAAAGATCCTAACTTTAGAATCCTATCTCATCTGTTTGGTAACCATGGCAATTTCAGTTAGAAGTTCATGTAGGACAAAAGCTTTTACAGAATGACAATTCTTAAGGGCTTTAAATGATGCCAGATGAATAAAAGGGGTCTTATCTAGCGAAACGTTTGGTCATTTTCGAAAAAAAAAATATATAAACACAAATTATCGCCTTGCACATGCTTCTGCTTTCCGTAATCTTCAAAAAGCTTACGCCATATGTCTTATGCCTTCCCTATTCTATTTACGGAGAAGAAAAAAAAAAACGAAATGCGCCTCATTCGTTTTGATCTCGTCTGGTATTGTTTAAAGCCCTTTGAAGCTGCACCGAAACTGTAATTTTGACCTTCAACTGTCTAGAGGCCATTGAAATCCACTGAAGTCCACTAATAGGGAGAATAATCCTAGAATATTTTCATAAAAAATCTTAATTTCTTTTTGACTGAAGTTCTCCATTGATCACCCTGATGCAGCCATTTGCCTACTTTGGCAGTAGTTACAGGCAGCCATTTGCTTACTTAGTTTTCGGTAATCAACTATCAGGTCTGTTAACAAGCAACCAAAGATGCGCAAACTGCTTCTGAGGTAAACCTAAAATCAAAATGGAGAAACAATAGTGTGCTTTTAATTCCAATGTGGCAGAAAAGTTCAGTTGAAAAGGTAATGTTAATGTGACGAGCAGGGTGGGCAAGAGCCGTGAGAGAACGGCACAAGATCGGTGCAATGCGCAGCTGACGCTCATTATCACTCGCACCACCGGCCATTCTGTCATGGCTCTCACCCGCCCTGCTCGTCACAGTTAAAGCCTGTTTTATTCAGCAAGATAAGGAAATATTTTAACATTAAATTGCAGCACATCTTCTGGGTCATTCTGGACATTCTGTAATAGCGTTTGTCCTAAATGAGGTCCTAACTGAAATTGTCATGGTTACCAAACAGATTTTTCTGCTATATGCCCCCTGGTCATCAAACCAAGTTCCTTGCTGTCCTGGTTGGTGTTAGTGTTGTGGACCCCAGTTGCACAATGACGTTGTGGTCAACTGATGGGTTTGCAGTGTTTACAAGGAGCTCTGTCTTTGCAAGGTTAAGCTTCGAGCTGAGCTTTTCTATCCATATCTCAACAATGGCCCGGTCATGCAGGTTTGCGCTCCACAACATTAGGAAAATCAGACCCTTCCTGTCAGAATATGTGGCACAGCTACTTGTCCAAGCCCTTGTAATTTCAAGACTGGACTTCTGCAATGCTCTACTGGCAGGCCTTCCAACCAGCACAACTAAGCCTTTGTAGATGATTCAGAACGCGGCAACACACCTATGGTGCTTTTCCACTATGTGGTACAACTCGGCTTGGCTAGGCACAGCACAGCTCGGCTCGCTTGACTTTCGGTTTGCTTTTCCACTGCAGTTTAGTACCGCTTCAAAGTGGGTGGGGTTATAGACTGATTGTTATAGTTGCCTCTCCTCTACTGCCATAGAGGTCCGCTCCAATGAGAGGAACATCTGGACCTCGTCTGCACGATACAGAGATCACATTTTTTTTTCTTGGCACGCAAGGAACCTCAACTGAGTCGGTACTATTTAAGCAAGCCGGACCGTGCAGTGGAAAAGCGCCAAAAAGTGAGCCGAACCAAGCCGTACCATGCAGTGGAAAAGCTCCAATAGTCTTCAATCAGCCAAAGAGAACCCACGTCACACCCCTCTTAATCTCACTCCACTGGCTCCCAGTTGTGGCCAGAATCAAATGTATTGTTTTAATGCTGACTTTAAGGAATACCATTGGAACAGCTCCTCCCTACCTCAGTCCACTACTACAAATGTGTGCTCCCTCCAGCCAGCTAAGGTGAATGAGCGATGCCTTATTGTTCCCTCACAATAAGAAAAGTCACTCTACAAAACTTTCACCCTCTCTGTTCCTCTCTGGTATTGAGCTGCCAACGAACAGCTGAGAACATCACATCTTTTAAGAAGCAGCTGAAGACACACCTTTTCTGCAAGCTTTTCCGTAACCACTCTCTTAAACCAATGCACACACACACACACACACAAAAATGTATATTCTAATGTAAATGAAAATTAAGCAAGATATGCAATACATGCCATATATTTTTTTAATTATTAAATTATAGTACCATTGTGTTCTGATGCAGTGTCAGTTCGAAATACCCATCGACCCATGACGTTGACATTGCTGGTGTATGACAGGTTTGTGGTGTCAGAGACAGGAATTGTAAAGAAATCAGTTGAATCACTTGTGTCATATCCAGACTGTCAATCAAATAACAACACAAAAAGTTTAGTTTACACTTATCATAGTGATAGAAATATTGATTTCAGTGTATTTTTCAAATTACTTTACCGTAACAGGATGTATGGCTGGGGCAATATTACCAAAGTGCATGAGTGTGAATGACATGTTTTTGCCAGACACTAAAACCACTTGAAAGGTTGACTCCTGAAAGATAAAGTGAATTACTACATAAATACAGAGAACATGGGATACAGTTTCCTTATCACAAATTTCTATGCAAGAAACTGCTGCTATTTTAATCTAAACAAAAATACACTTACTGTCCGCCTGTATCCATAGTATGGTACTTTATCCCATGTTACAATGAAAGCCCATGAGGCAGAGAAGTTCAAATTAGGGTAATATTGGTTTATGTCTCTAGATGCTCGATTCAAGAGAGGACCATCTGTTACTTGTCTGTAAGAGATGGTTCCTTTATGTGTAATGTCAATGTCTGTCCACAGTGGAGCGATGATGTCTCTAGTCGAGTATGCAGGAAAATTATTTGGATACCACTGGTGAAAAGGTCCTTCAAAAGTCAAGTAGCCCTTGTTATTCACCTGTTTTGAGACCAAAACAGTGAAAGCTCAGTCATCTGGACTTTCAATTAACATTCTTTATGTGGAATATACATCTACTCATGTTGTTTCAATAAAACTAAGATAGTGTAAAATGTCATGAATGTGATGATGCTGCTTACGTATAGTTCATTATAAACAAGCCCAAAGAAGTCAAATGGCTGCATCAGGTTGATCAGTGGAGAACTTCCAAAATCATCTGCAGGGTTCTTTATATCCTCATCTCCATATGGGTAAAAAATTCCTGCAATTGAAAAAAGGACCATCCTAATATTAAATGATTAAACAATTTATTGTTTATTATAATTATGGTTGAGTGCTTTAACAAAATCCAACTACAAAAATCCCTAAATTAAAATTGTACAAAAAGTATCAGAGACATTTTATACATTGTATTCCAACAGCTTACAGCGACTTTAAATTTATACTTATTTCACAAAGATTTTCTACTTATTTTTGTAAGTTGTAATTGGTCTGATTTGTTCAGGTATGGTATAAAAAAAAAAAAAAAATCACTTCACAGAGTCAAAGGATTACCCTCTTCAGGTCCACCATCAACACGGAATGCCCAGCGTCCCGGGACATTGACATTGCTGGAGTCAGACATCTTATTTTCATTAGGCACGGGGATTGAAGAATAATTTGTTGAGTCTATTGTGCCATAGCCAGCCTGAGTAAACAAAAAATAATCATCATTAAAAAAGCTTTGTGGCACAAAGTTCTCTAATGTTCAGAGATACGGTTCTAATTCTTTCAAACCTGAAAGTGTTGATCGGTAGAGGAGATATTTCCGTAGTTCATCATGACAAAAGACAGAGAACCACCAGAGACCAAAACAACTTGAAAAGATGAACTCTGTTACAGAAACAGAAAATTATCCTATTAGCTCATAGAATAATTCTGTCTTTATGCTTGATTAATTCTACAGTGACTTAAATAAAAGCAAATTATCTTCCCATTTACGTGCTTCAATGATCATAAATAATCATTTAATAAACAGCTTTCTTGTTTCTTTCACCAAATTATGAGTAGCGACATTTCAGCAAAATTAGCGGGCAAAAAAAGGTTGTCTATTGTCTATTGTCAGTAGTGTAGCAATGGATAAAGGGAAAACAAAACTTTATCTTTCAAATCAATCAACTTAAAAAAGATAGATGTCATCTGTTTGTGTTTAGAGACACCAAAGATATTGGAATTAGACATGTCAATAGAACCCATTAAATTACTTGCTTAAATGCTTGGAACACAAAAATTCAACAAGACTTTTTCCATTGAGAGGCTAGCTTACCGATTGCGAGTTGTTAAAGTATGGTACTTTATCCCAAGTAGCAATGAACAGCCATGAGGCGGTGAAGTTCAGATTGGGAAAATACTGGTTTATGTGGTTTGAAGCTGCTAGTAAGAGTCCACCTCTGGTGACCTGACGATAGGAGATGGTTCCATTGACAGTGTTGTCCATGTCTGTCCAAAGTGGAGCAATGATGTCTCTGTTGACTTGCGACAGTAAATAATTGGGTACCAGCTCTGAAAGAGGCCCATCAAATGTCAGATGCCCATTGTTATTAACCTGAAGCAGAAGTAAAACAATATTATAAAGAGATTTGGCAGTATAAAACAGGCACTGAATTCTTAAAAAGCCAAGTTTGTTTTCTTTCAACAAATGTACTGTTTTATTTTACATTCACTTTATTATATGAGGTTTAACATTTTTACAACTGTCTTTGGTACATGTATAAAATCCAGTTTTAAATGCAATTTTTAATAATTACAAAAAAATATATAACATTAAAAATGAGCTTAAATGATTTCTCAAAAGGTAATAATATGTAATAATACAATCAAAACAACAATAATATTCCCTTTTATTCAGCTTTTACACAAATTACATGTTGATTATATTTCTTTATGGTTTTAAATGATTTTTGTTATTTGTCATTATGGAGTATGAATTGAAGTCTGACTATCTTATAATTGCACTGTACGTACACTCATACATGCACAGAATTTATAAAGAGAATGTTCTTACATAAGTCTGTTGATAAACACGTCCAAAATATACAAAGCGTTTTTCCAAGAATACTACTGGTGAGCTTCCATCAACTGCAGAGGGATTCTCTATGTCTTGATTTCCAAATGGGTAGAAAAGACCTGAAACTACAAAATATTGCGGAAAAAAACTACAATAAGTATTTCATGATTATAATGTAGGAAATGTAATGTCACATTTTGTTACATGGCATGAACTGGCTGGAATTGGCACTTTCAGTCTGTTAACTGGCTACTACACATTTTTCAGAGGATGAGGTGCACAAGTTTAATAAGTCTGCCAGGAAATGAGATACTAAGAAGTAAATAAATATTTTTTAAGTGCACATGATTATAACTGGTTTTTAAGTTTACCTGTTCCTAAATATTATGTTTAAAAAAATAATTATATTAGTATATGTAGAAATAAACACTATCCACGTTTAATAAATGCTGTAAAATTATTGTGCATTATTATTTCATGCTAGCAATTATATTCACTTACATACAGAACCACAGAAATACTTATCCAAAGTCGGCAATATCATATTGACCGGCGACAGCCCATGACATCATAACAATGTGACCCGCACGTATAAAAGTGGCGCCCAAATAACATGTCATCCTCTCATCATCTTCAGGGACTGTCATGTGTGAAGCACTATCTGGCAAAATGAAATGCACAAAGAGGTTTACTAAGTGTGTGAATCCATGTCCTCTATCTGACACTAGATGACACACTCAAGCTGTGCGTTCTCTGTCTGGGGGAAGAGTACGCATGGTAAGTTCTCGAGGGAACTGCCTATCAAACTGTGAGTGCTTTCCTTTAAAGGAACACTCAACTTTTTTTTTGAAAAAAAAAGCTCATTTTCCAACTACTATTGGTTTCATCAGATTCAATGAACTAAGCTAAGCTATGCTAAAACTGGTACCGCCAGACCCAGAGATCAGCTGAATGGAACTCAACTGTTTAACTCTAGGGGATTTGGAAAATTAGCCTATTTTCAAAAAAGTGGAGAGTTCCTTTAAGAACACTCCGTTCTTGTCTGGGTCTCTTCTCAAGGCAAGAAAGTTCAGCATCTGGGCTTGGTGGTTTGGGTCCCGCTAATGCTGAGACTCTCAGATGGAGCTCACCGAACAGTTTGAGAGGGTTGTGACCGGCGGCTCGTGAGAGGATGCATTGTCATCTGCATCCTCAGATCCAGCGGCAACTGCACTTCCAGCCAAGCAGGAGATGACTGAGAAGGATAGAGAGAGTGAGTTTACTGAATCATCTCAGCCACCCTGTCCCTTGTACGTTGAGCTGCCAGGTAGATTTATGCTTTGTGGGCTGGCCCTCACCAGGGCCACCCTGACAGCTGGCCTAGAGGCGGTGTAGAGGCGGAATAGATGGGTTCCCCCTTTTCTATTTGTGAAGAATAAATGCTTTGTGCTGCGGTCTGCTTTTCAGAAGCTGAGCTACCATTTGGCCTCGCTAGGCACCTTTAGGCCTACTGAACTAGCGTTCAAGTGTTGGGTTGAGTGTGGGTGCCTATGAAAGGCACCAATTCCCCTGTGCCTGAGTACATATATCATTTCTGTCATGATAGAGTCTTTGTGGTTGGCCTCCACCCTGTAGCTTTCTCAGGTTAAGTAGTAGATAAGTAGGTTATGGCCTTAGCAGGCCTCCCTGTGAGCTAGTCCCCCTTTGGTTGGGTACTACTAGCTAGGCTCTCTATCAGTTAGATGGCCTTAACAGGCTTCTTGGAAGGTGAGCTCCAATATTGTGGGTGCTGTATTTAACCACCTAGAACTGGCTACCAGGCAGCTGGCCTAAACAGGCCACCCTGGAGGCTAGTTCCCAGCAGTATCGTGTATGTATAGAGGTGCATGACTTTGCTTCAGAGCCTTAGCATGCCTCTCTGAGGGCTAGTCCCCAGTAGCGTGGGTATCTGGCAAACAGTTATTGCTTGTTTTCAGTTTGTTGGCCTTAGCAGGCCGCTCTGAGAATTAGCAGGCCTCCCAGTGGGTGAGCTCAAGGTTGCAAGCTTTAGACAGCTAGCTAGACTTGCTATCAGGAAGCTGGCCTTAGCAGGCCTCCCTGTGTGTTAGCAGGCCTCCCTGTGGGCAAGCCCCAGTGTTGCAGGCCCTAGACAGCAAGCAATCGGGTAGCTGGCTTTAGCAGGCCTGCTTGACAGCCAGCCCCTAACAAGTGGGTGCATGGAAGCTAGCAATTACTACATTCAGCCATTGAACATTTGCCATCGAGATGTTTGGCCTTAGTAGGCCCCTCTGAAGGTGAATTCCCCACAGTATGGTTACTTCTCTGCCAGTCAAGACTTGATACCAGGTAGTTGGCCACTGTTGGCCTCCCTGATGTGAATCGGTCAGCAAGGTCTTGTTAAGGTCAAGTGGTTGGCCACTTTGGCCACCCTGAGACCGCACACTACTACGTGTTGTTGGCTTGGCTAACCTTGTTCCCCTTTGTTTTCTACCCTACAGCCTAATCAATCTAATAGGTCGAGCTGGTACTCTCCTCACTCTGAAAGTGGCTTTGAGTACTTAGCTTCCTAAGTCTGGTCAGAGGTTGAAGGCTTCCCTCAAAGCCTCCCAGTTAGACCAGCCCTTAGGCTGTGAGCATTCCCCTCACAAAGTTTCCTTTTTAGAGTGCACAACATCCTTAGTGCCTTGAAAAATAGAGCTTTGTAGATCCTAGGATCGAGCAGAGTAACTCCCTTTGCTTGCAAGAGTCGATAGCACTTTGCTGAGCCTTGCTCTCCAGGATGCCCATCTCTAAGGTCCAATTTGAGTTGGTTTACTGCTCTTTCTGCAGTCCCTCTTTCTGGATGTCTCTTTAAAAGACTTCTGTGTCTAGAGTCTCTGTTTCTGAGGAAACAGACAGGTTGTTGGCAGACTTGGCTACTAGAAGCCAGGTCAGCTGCATATTGTAGCCATGCCACAGGACCCTCCTGCTTACAGTCCCTTCAGACGATAAGCGGATGACATGCTATTTGGGCACCCCTTATATATGTGGGGGTCACATTGCTATGATGTCATGGGCAGTCGCCGGTCAATATGATATTGCTGAGATTGGATCAATGTTTCAGACACCGGTTCACATGGAGGCGTTCCCCTAGCGCTTTGTACGCAGAGTCTCATTCCCTGTTCTCAGGGAACCATGGTTACATGCGTAACCTGAGACATATTACTCTTACCTGTCTCGTCTCCATAGCACAGGAATCTGCTGTCCTTATCTTCACCATCAGATTTAAAAGTCACAAATCCAATGTCTGACCCATTAACATTCTTTAAGATCCAGTTTTGGAATTGAGATACTCTTGCATGACTGTCAGCTGTAATTTCAGTGAAGCATGAAATACCCAAATTAGTGACACCAGCTAAGATCCATACAGAACCCTGCTTACACTGTAATGGACCACCAGAACCTCCCTAAAAAATAAAGAGATGAAACTGAATTTATAATATTAAAATATGGAACAGATGTTGTCTGAAGAAAACATATATGATGATGATAATACATGTACATGTTATTTAATATATTAAAGTACAATATTAAGTGATATTAAGGTACAATATGGTCATGCTGGAACTGCTTCATAGCCGTGCATGTTAAAGAAAGCCCCTTGGAATATGTGTCACTCAATCACAATCAAGAATTCAACAATGTTGTGGGAACTGTTGTAACTTACAAAACATGTTCCTTTGCCCGTCTCTCCTCCAGCACAGATCATTTTCGGAGTGATTGGCATTTCCCAAAATGGTAAGTCTTGAAACCTGCAGTCACACTCCTTATTGCCCACCACATTTATCTGCATTTCCTGCAGAGTTCCAGAATTGAGCTCAGCACCTAAATGTCATATCAAGAAAAATGGATAATGGACAATCTGGACTTTGATTTTAGTACAGCACTTCTTAATCTTGCATCTCTTTAATCTCTTGTTTTTGAGAAAGATAAGAAACATTCTACACTTTCCATTAAGGTATAATGTCAGGTTACAGCATTTGGGTCCCAATTAAAAGTTTAAAAAAAAATAAGTGTCACACTTTACCAATACAACTACTCATCATCATTACCTTCAAAGCCAGTTTCTCCCCATCCAGTGGACCAGCAGGTGGTGCCAGTGTGAAAGACACTATCATTAGCAGCCAGGCAGATTGGGCTGATGTAGCTGGTAAAGTTCACTGGCTCACTCAATCTCAGCAAGGCGATGTCATTGGTCACCTGTGAAGGGTCATATTCTGGATGTGGAATAATGGATTGGACTCCTCGACTCACCTCGTTTGGGTTAGAGACTGAAATGTTTTGGCTGCCCAGATAAACAGTCCAGTAACTTGCTGAGGGTCTGAAGGTGGAAGCAAAGACTCTCAGTTTGTTTGCTCTGAGAATAACAACACCACATTCACACATTTATTTTGTGTTCTTACGAGAAGGAAACGCAATGAGCCGCAGTGAGCACCCATTCATGGCTGATGAGGGATCCTCCACAGATGCGATAGTCAAAAAAGTGTAGACTGACATGCCAAGGCCAGTTCCCTGCAGATGCATCATCACCTCCCACAATACCAGTGCTCAGTGAGGAAACACCACAGCCCTGTGCTGAAGGGAATAGTGATAACTGTAAATAATTCACCAAATTTGATATAAATACATAGGCTATATTATATATATATATATATATATATATATATATATAATTAGTTTAAACACATTACCTTTTACAGCTTTTCTTGTGTCACCTAAAAAGTAAAAGGAGAGATAGTAAAATAAAATTCAAACTAGGGGTGGGGGATATGGCAAAAATATCATTTTTTTTTTTTTTTTTTTTTTCAGGCAGGATCATGATCCACGGTTTTATCATGATTCCTTTTTGTGTTAGTTTTTAAGACTATTTTGCAAGTCACTGAGTAATATAGCCAAACTAATTTCCCTATCTTAAAAAAATTGCGATACAAGTTAACAAAATAAATATAAAAGAAAAAAAGAATGATAGACCATTTTGGCCAAAGTAGAGGTGGGCCAAAATTTAATTTCACTTTATTTTATTTCATTATTTTATCTTTGTTATTAAAAATAAGAACAAAGATGCAAATGAAATAAACAGTGCATTTCAGCTACAGTAGGTGTATTTAACAGTAGCATTCAAGTAAGAAACTGAATAAAAATGTAAAAGTAAAACATTACATAGACTTCACTTTATGAATTAAATCAGTGTCACATACGTTTTAGCAAACGTGTGTGTACGTAGACAGCAGACGAAGAGGATAAATGCAAGAAGACAAACTAAATGGTAACGAGAATCGATAAAGGGAACAGAAACACAGGCAAATATATACTAAGTGCAAACAAAGATGATTGGATCAACACAGGTGTAGCAGGGGAACTGATGAGTAACCATGGTATCAAACAAGCGGCGGTAAAATTGTCCTCTGCTTTTAATGCTGGCACTGTTACAGATTGAAGAACACATTGAATTAAAGCTGCAAGCAGTGCTAAAGGAGCCCTTGCACCCGGGGCCACCATCACCTGGTGACCTTCGGAAAACAGAGAATAGTGGGTGACATGTATGTAAGCGAGCAAATACAGGAGAAATACGGCAAAGTCATTTCGACATGCCACACGTCCTGCTGCCAACAGGTGGAGCTTTGACTATAACTGAATACCAGCATGTAGATGTGTCTATTATCAAACATGTGAAGTTAGAGCAGATTGGACATTATATGCCTGAGTTACAACAACATCCTATTTCATGGCGTTAATCACATACTTTATCACTTAGCCAAGTGTTTCATGATTTAACATTTCACTAGTTAACATATCCATATAATTAAATGGAGTAAAGTTTTGCGTATTTGGCGTGCTGTCCGGGGAGAGGGCTCCGAGCTCGGAATTTTGGCCCGAACCCAGAGTACTCCCCCCGGTGTGGTAAAAGTAGATAGAACTATAAGTGAGGAGATGGGGTGGAGGAGGGATGCTGATAAACTCTCAGATGAACAGAAGTCAGTCTGCTGAATTTATACCTTTGACATTGGTTGAGTTGATTAACTGAATGCTCTCCACCTGTGCTAATTAGGTTAATTATCTGAACTTGCTCCTCCCGAATTTTGTTAGTAAAACATGATGTTTCTAACAACACTTCATGTGTTTCTGGGAGTGAATTACAAAAAAAACTGCAAAAACTGCAAAACTTTTGCAGAGAAAATTCAAAATATCTCACTTCCTGTTGGGTTTTCAGATTTTGCATCTGGGACTTTAGGTATTGAGCTGTTACATGTATGTACCGAATTCCATACTTGTCCGTGAAACTTGGGGCGAAGGGTGCTTCATTGAAACTTTGTAGGTGGCGCTATCGAGCCATTTTGCCACACCTA
Organism: Chanodichthys erythropterus; assembly: GCF_024489055.1. Taxonomy (NCBI): domain Eukaryota; kingdom Metazoa; phylum Chordata; class Actinopteri; order Cypriniformes; family Xenocyprididae; genus Chanodichthys; species Chanodichthys erythropterus. The sequence continues at coordinate 26,361,448 of NC_090239.1, forward strand.
ATTCTGCAACCCATATTAGATGCATGTGCAAAGTTTCTTGAGTTTTCACACCATCGGTGCTCTGACCCTAATAATGCAGACTAACATAGAGGGATGGGCCGAAGCCTGCCACAGTTTTAAAGGAGAGCGAGGCCCTTTTACAATTAGTGTACATATTACAGGGTTAATCGGTGAATATAGCAAAGGGATAACATGGGTACATAATGTCTGCATGACCTTAAAAAGTCTTGAAAGGATTGAAAAGTCTTGCCTTCTAATTCCACTGAAGTCCTGTTTTATAATATAATCCTGTATATATAAATAAACCTGTATTGTAACATTATCATTTAATGATATGTCTCTGAAATTTATTCAGCGGGAGGAAAAATGCTCACCATACCTATGCAAAATACTTTAATGCTTTGCATTATAACTATTCTTAATTGTTGGATAGCCTTAATCACTGGTTATATGCCATTATTGATAAATTGATTATTGATTACATTGTTATATATCTATAATACAACTAGAAATATAGATATGTCAGCCTCAACACCAATAATGCTTAGAATATAACAGATGAAGTGTACAACCAGATGACCTATTAGGCAACTGAGAAAAAAAAAAAAGAGAAAAAAAAAAGTTTCCACTCCGAAATTTCTAGCCAATTTCACAAACAATTACAAGGAAGTGGCAAGTAACACAATGTGAAAACGTAAGTTAAACGTGAAAGTTTAAACTAGGAATACTGAAATAGTACAATAATCATTGTTTTATTTACAACTTCTAAAAATCATTTCTTCAAGTGTATGTGTTTAGAAACTTTAGGCTGTCATGTATTAAAATATATCATCTGAGATCATTTATTTTTTTTGTTTTTAAATAATTCCTATAATTGTTATTTTCTTTGTGCTTAGTTAGTTGCCCTTTGGACTTCCTGAATTAACAAATTTTTGTAACCTAATGCTTTTATAACTTTGTTTTATTGTCATTGTAGGGAATACTAATTGCAGTCATTTCTACTTTAAAAATGCCATGAATGATAAAAACTGAGAAACACTTACTGATGATAAATATCAGCATCAGATACTTCAGATACTCCATTGTAATGAAAGCAGATTCAGTTGACTTGGTCTAAAACCGAAGTGGAGCTGAGGAGGAAATAAATATAGAAATATACAAACATTAAGTATTATATAGAATATGCAAAGCGATAAATTGTGAAAAAGTTACAAACACTGATAATTCACATGTACCAAACAAAGTAATCAAATAATTTCTGAAAAACCTTTACATACCTTGCAGTATGTTCACAGCTGTTTTTGTGTACACACTTCTGTTCTCTGTCTGCTAATGACACCTAAACAAATCTAGAATTTGAATGTACACTCCAACTGTTTTCCATTGTATTATATGAATATACATATTAGCATGCAAAACGTTTGCTATACAGAAGGTCTCTGTGTATCTGTGCCATATTACAGCACATATAAGCAAATGATCTATTCCTGCATAAAAAATGACTTGGTATTGATTGAAAAATGATTAAGTTAAAACTTTACTAGAAACACTTTTCATTTGTTAACATTAATTAGTTAACATGAACTAACAATAAATTATACTTCAATAAATTATATAATTATACTAACAAACAATACTTTTAAGTTATTAATCTTAGTTAACATCAGTTAATGTGAACTAACATAAACAAGCAATGAACTTTTATATTTTAATAACTAACTTAACATTAAGAAAGATTAATAAATGCTTTAAATTGCTCATTGATAATTCGTATTAGCTTAGACCTTATTTACTAACTAAAACCTCTCACAATGTTATTGAAATGAACTTTTGCAGGTGCACCATCTGTCATGATCTCATAAGTAAACAGCGAACAGCAGATTAAAGGTTCAAATAATTTCAGCTATAGCTCTACAGAAAACATTTTCATTTTAATGTAAATTAATTGAATTAGTGATTTTGTTGTATCTTTTGTAATTTTTCATTTTTTAGTTGTTTCAGTACATCAAGTTAAACCAATAAAATAAGAAATGCAACTAGCTGAAATAAAATAAGTTATTTTTTTATATTTATCTTATTTTAGTTAATATTTTATTTCAAGCACTATATGTATATTTATTTATTTATTACGGTTTTAGTTTTACTTTTAGTATCAGCTAACTAATGACTCTGCTGTTCAGGCAGAAACAAGGTTATTTTCATACATGGAAAAAGCAGCACTAGTTCCCTCTCATTTTCCCATCTTTTCCATCCAGGAACTCAGATAACTTCCCTATATATTTCCTCAGCCTAGCAGCTGTTTCTGCATTTTGATCCTTAACTGTTTACTGGATATTTGTATTTAATTTACATATATTGGGAACTGTGGTACATGATTCCATAAGGAAAAAAAGTACTTGGTACACACTAAACGATGCATTTGTTTCTTCATGTCAAATATATAATACAATGACACGAAGGCCCTTTAAGCTTTTGTGAACTATATTTGATACAAGGTGATTTTAAATGGAATATTTGTGCTCACTAGCAAAAGGAGATCATTTCACCTTGGACAAAAGCATTTGCTAAATTTATACATTTAAATGATGAAAATATTCATAAATACTCTGACTATATACCTGACTGCATATAGTCAGGGTCATCGCTAGCGGGGCAAAAGATGGTGACATTTCTAGAGGCCCCCAGACTTTTGGGGACCGACACTTTCGGCAGAGGTCTAATGTTCAGCCTGTGCAATGAGAATACATTCAGAACAAAACCATACAGTTTAAAAGAAAGCGTCAGCATCTTTAAGTCTCAGCAATGTCACTTTAAATTATCTTTTTTTTGTTAAAGTCACCCTGTAATCAATAATTTTATCACTTAAAACTCATCTTTGTTTACCAAAATGACATCTTTAAAAAAAATTCCTGTGAAAAAAGGCTTCATGCCTTAAAATAGCTTGAATGTAACTCTACACCCTCGCCTCATTTAATATACACGGATCAATGAATATGCAAACTAGCCCCGCCTCCACTTGCTCACGCATCTCAGAGATGAACTCGCTCAACTTACTGAGGTAAATGCTGCACAATGGTATCGCTCTTTACAACATCAGACACATAACGGTAATTAATATGATTAGCCTTTGCTTGATTATCAAACAGCTAATAATGTGTTGCTAATGTTACACAAACCATGTTCCCGTTCGCCATGTGGGAGTCAGACAGCTGCCCTCTAACAATCAGTATCCTTACAAACGCTTTGAACAACTCAGAACTTCAGTGGGGGAAGGCATATAGTTCATCATAACATCATAATATACATTATAAAACCTGGCTTCTCTCAAGACTCCCCTGCTAGTTCGCTGTTAATGATATGCTAAAGCCCGCCCACACGTTGACATGATTGGTTACACAAGGTAGTTTGCGATGTCACAGACACCAGCAATTTTCAGTTTGAAACAGAACAGTCTCTTTTCAGTCTTTTTTTCACTGCAGTTTTAAAGAGAAAATACTCAGCAATGGTATTGACATGAATTTGCACATGGTTTGTTGGTTAGCATATTAAAAACTCACACATAAACAACATTAAAAACTTGATTTTCACCACAGGGGGTCTTTAATTATTTCAGCGTGACAAGAGAAAACTTACTCAGATCTCTTGTTTCTACAGTTACCTGTACAACCCTTAATGGAGGCTGTAATCTGAATGAATTGGCATGTGCACTGTTTTGTTTTGTTTTATGATATCATTGATTTCAGATTTTGTAGGGACACCACTGACTGCCTCGTTTAGCTTCTGTGAGACATGACTAGACCGCAGACAGTTATGGCTGTCCTTTTTTAGGACTCACACCTTTTTTGCCTTTCAAATTGTGGTTGTGCTATGTGCACAATGCTAAAAATTATGGTTTGTATAATAGTTTGAAACTCTGCTTCACATGACATCTTCATTTCATAGATATCATCTTAACTTTAAAAACACAAAACGTACAATTCTGTAGGCTACATTTGGAAAGGTGCTGAAACTAACAATATGGACGGCAGCGTAATCACATTTATTTATTGCGAAAATACCAAAAGTAGTTCAAATGATCATGAGTTGCAATCTCAGTCCTCTCTGGCGGTAATAGATTTTTATGAGGTACAGAGCAGAATTTAAGTTATTAATCCACGACGATATGAATCCGGCATGTCTCCGTGATGTCGTGCACTCATTTCAAATGCACTGAAACACGACATGTCGCAATCACAATCTGGAGCAATATAGAGTACAGCGAACAAATAAAATTGATGTGATTTGTGAATTTAACTTATCTTATGGTTGTATTGTCAGTCACTGCATAGGAGAAAATGCCTTTTGTGTCTCACAGGAAACACTAAATATTACAAAATGGTTAAACAATTACAGACATGTTCTTCATTTTAAGCTTTTAAAGTGTACACTCTAAAAAATGCTGGGTTAAAAACAACCCAAGTTGGGTTGAAAATGGACAAACCCAGCGATTGGGTTGTTTTAACCCAGCGGTTGGGTTAAATGTTTGCCCAACCTGCTGGGTAGTTTTATTTAAACCAACTATTGTTTAAAAATTGCTACATGGCTAGCTTAAAATGAACCCAAAATAGTTGGGAAATTAAAAACCAGATGCAATTAGAGGCAACAATAATAGACAAAAGGTGAATGTTTATTAATAAGCTTTAATATTTTATTAATATAAATTTAATAGTTAATTAATATAAATTTATTAATAAGCAATTTACTAAATGTTTATTGTTTAATAATTATTCATTAAGTGTTCATTTCCAACATACTTTGGGTTCATTTTAATTAAGCAATACAGTCATTTTTAAACAATAGTTGAGTTAAATAAAACTACCCAGCAGGTTGGGCAAACATTTAACCCTACCGCTGGGTTAAAACAACCCAATTGCTGGGTTTGTCCATTTTCAACCCAAATTGGGTTGTTTTTAACCCAGCATTTTAGTCTTTTACATTGTGTAATCCTCCAAAAGGAGTTTGCAGCACAAGTCACAAACAGAAATGTTATTTCATATTAATATGAGTAAACTGCATTTCATACAAAACAATACAACAGAATCAAAATGTCACGATTTAAATATTAATACATGGGAATTCTACGCATTCACATTATGATACGTAAATAATTTAGGTTTTATTGTTGTCAATAAGCAAGTATTGTATGCTTTAGTGCTACAAATACATCAATATTTTACGATTTTGTGTGCATGGAAATGTAAGTAGGCTAAATGTACGTGTGGTAGAACCACACCTTATGTAAAAATACACACGTATTTTCATGAGATCATGTTGATTAATCTTAGTTCTTAATGTTAATTTCAACATTTACTAATAGGCTACATTATTAAAATGAAAAATGTTATCTTTTAATATTATTTAATGACATGTTTCTGTAGGTAATTATTTATATGAAATATATGTATAGTCAGACAAACTCTCTTAGTAAGTTAGCTATAGGTTTAAACTTGCTATTACTTCGCTTGTTGTATGTCTGTATGTAAATATGTATGTCTGTATTTATGTAAATATGTATGTCTATATTTATGTAAATATGTATGTCTGTATTTATGTAAATATGTATGTCTATATTTATGTAAATATGTAGCACCGTGGTCTTGTGAGGCATGACATTTCATTCCACTGTATGTTCCCATATATAGCGGAATAAAGCTCAACTTGAACTTAAAGAAAAAATACGCAATTTGGTGTAGTTGTTGATATTTATACGGCCAAAAAGTAAATTCTGCTTGTTATGTAACGGGTTAGTTCACTAAAAATGAAAATTTCTGCCATTAATTACTCATGTTGTTCCAAACCCGTAAGACCTTCATTCATCTTCAGAACACAAATTAAGATATTTGTTGATGAAATCCAAGAGGTATATGACTCGTCCATAGACAGCAATAATACTTTCAAGGTCCAGAAAGGTACTAAAGACATCATTAAAATATTCCACATGACTGCAGTGTGGTTCTGAGTTATTATTAAGAATAATAATAATAATAATAAAGAATATAAAGTGAAGTGCATTGTACTGCGTTGTGTTTCTTTCATGGCTGGTATATATATATATATTTTTTTTTATATATATATATATATATTATAGACAATACCAGTTTCATTGGTATTGGTATGTAAATATCTATGTATATTTTTATGGTATATGCCATCAAGTGTTTATTTCTGAATGTGATTGTCAGTACATTTTACCAGTATTTACCATACTTTCAAAACAAAAATTAAAAATTAAATGAAGAAAAAATATGCAATACGAAAATAATTTTCAAATAAAGCATTTTCTTCATAAAAGACAAGATTTGGTCTTCTAAAATCCTTTTATATTTATACGCATACATTTATATACATATTATATTCAAGGTCGTCTTATATTTGGAACAATAATATTCTGGAGGTTTTCACACAGGAGTTTGTATATCATTTGACTGATTCTATGCAACATTTTATGCCTAGAAACATCTTTGCATATGTGTTTTATCTTTTGTATCAAATTTTATACAACAGGGTTTTATGGCTCAGTGTGATATAGTGAGAAGCTACACTCAAGGAGGCATAAAAAATGCGCAATTTGGTGCAGATGCTGATATTTATATGGCCAAAAAGTAAAAAGAAATTCTGCTTGTAATGTAAATTAATGAGATTTGGTAACATTATTTACATAAAACACACACACACACACGTTTGTTTGACTATATTAGTGAAGATACTGCATAGACTTCCACTGATTTTATGTCAGGTTAATTATATTCTAATATATATTTAATAATAATATCCATGTGACAAAATACTGCTGTAAGCGCATGACATTCTGACCACAAGATGTCGCCATTTGATCACTAACTATATAGACTAAAATGACAGGCATCAGGTCAAAGTGCATGTGCAATATATACTAAACAGTATGTTAGAATATTTAGGATGATCTTACATAATTTGTCACCCCTTAAGAAGTTAAAAAAATAAATATAAAATGAAGTGTATTGCATTACTTTCATGGCTGGTACATTTGCTTCAGAAATCAGCAGAATATGTAAGTGGACAAGATGCTGAAAATTATATTATCTGTAAAATTAACTGCAAATCTTTAAAAACCTGAAGGCAGCAGCATTAAAGGGAAAAAACAAATCCAAATGCACTTAACATTTAATAGAAAATCTGACTTTATTCATCACAGAGCTTTAATCAAATGTTGATCAGATCTCATTTTCACATTAGGCTTCTTGTACATGTAACAGTCTGATCTGGATATAAATCACATGATCATCAGCATCCTAAAACATACTGTCTGGATGTTCTTTCATTCTGATAAATAATAAAATTGAAGCTTCCTCGTTTATTTGTGTTCATGAACGTGACGTCCAGATAATTGTTACCATACTTTTTTCTTTTTACTACTACCAGCTTGCAAATTGCCAGGATTTTCAATCATCTGTAAAATGTTTTATTTTAATGCATGTTTCTCTTTTTCCCCCAGATGTTAGAGACAGCTTAATCCTTAATATCTTTCAAACTCAAAAACATTTTATTTGCTCTTCGCTTTCTTCAGGTGTCCCTCCAGTCCCGTCCTTCTCTTTAGGTTTGTGTAGAGAAGTGCAAAGTTTATGATGTAGGTCGAGACACACACCACACAGAAATCACCCAAGACGAACGCAAGAATGACAGCTAGATACACTGATCCGGCCACTGAAACCCAAGAGGACATGACGAGGAAGAACGCTGATCGGCTGGACACTAGCTGACCTGTGACCAAAAAGACCAAAATTACATTTCAACATCCCCTTCAGACAATAAATCATACACCGATCAGGCATAACATCATGAGCACCTTCCTAATATTGTGTTAGTCACTCTTTTGCTGCTAAAACAGCCCTGACCCCTCGAGGCATGCACTCTTCTAGACCCCTGAAGGTGTGCTGTGGTATCTGCACCAAGATGTTAGCAGCAGATCCTTTAAGTTCTGTAAGTTGTGAGGTGGAGCCTCCATGGATCAGACATTGTTCAGCACATCCCACAGATGTTCGATTAGATTGGTCCTGATTAGATCCTGGTGCCATCATGTGTTCCCCAGGTAAGAGACGCACACACACCCGGCCATCCATGTGACGAAAAAGAGGACAGGATTCAAACTGTGATGCACTGTGTATTCTGACACCTTTCTATCAGAACCAGCATTATCTTCTTGAGCAGTTTGAGCTACAGCAGCTCGTCTGTTGGATCGGACCACACAGCCTTCGCTCGCCATGTGCATCAATGAGCCTCGGCCGCCCAATGACCCTGTCACCGGTTCACCTTTGTTCCTTCCTTAGACACTTTTGATAGATACTGACCACTGCAGACCGGGAACACCCCACAAGAGCTGCAGTTTTGGAGATGCTCTGATCCAGTCGTCTAGCCATCACAATTTGGTCCTTGTCAAACTCGCTCAAATCCTTACGCTTGCCCATTTTTCCTGCTTCTAACACATCAACTTTGAGGACAAAATGTTCACTTGCTGCCTAATATATCCACCCACTGACAGGTGCCGTGATGAAGAGATAATCAGTGTTATTCACTTCCCCTGTCAGTGCTCATAATGTTATGCCTGATCGGTGTATATACAATAATCACAAAAAGAGCAAAATTAGGATTTATTTGCAGATGTCACTTGGTTTGATATTTTGTTATTGTTGAATTAGTTTTTGGGGTCCCGGTATAAACATTAGTTTCCTAACAGCGCTTACCCAAACCCAACTGCAGCATATAGAAAATGATTCCCAACACACTGTTCGGCTGATTCAACACACTGTCTTTGGAAGTAAAGATCTGGACGAGCCCAAATCCACGTCCCCATCTGAAAGAAGGATCAAAGTTTCAGGGGTTGATAACATCATTTGCCTGTTAATATTCACTATTTCCATAAAATCAAAATAATTATAGATAATCAATATCGGCTGGTAAAAGCAAATTTTCACACTATCGGCCAATAGTAACAGCCGCTAATCCTGTCAATCAGAAGAGAGCAGGAAAATGCATTGAATTTGTGTTTTGTGTAAAGAAAGTGGAAGAAACCAGTCTGTTGATCAATATTAATAGAAATTATATGATTTAATAACATTCAGAAAGTTAAGAAATATTAATTTAATCTTCAGAATGTGTGTTAATATTAATTTGAGTCATGTGTTTGTTTATAACTGATAACTCTGAAACAAGCTGAAGAGAATAAAGTTTTTATTTGCATTTCTTTCTAAATATAATAATTAAAAATAGAATGATAAATTAAGAATTATAATGAAATCATTAATAATTTACAAGGTGGTATAAAAGGCAGAACCCCCAAACTATCGGTAGATATCACTGAATAATCGGCTATCGGTGGAGAAATGTAGTATCAGTGAATCTCTAAAAATAATCATGGACTGGTACATTTTGGCTTTTCATAACTCTTTTCTTCAGACTAGTGGAAAGAAAACATACAAATTAAACTTTTAAGTGTTTGATTTATTGTATTTTCAATTACAATAGGCCTACACATATGTTTTTGTTTTCAAAATTAGTCTTTTTCTTATGAACGGAGTCAGAAATCTCCACTTGAGCAGCAGCAAGACCAAACACTGCATTTTCATAACTATAGATATTCAGAAGGTTTTCACACAGGGGTTTGTTCATATATCATGTGACTAATTTTATGCAACATTTTATTCCTAAAAACATTGTGGCTGTATTCAAATATGTGCAGATCTAATTAGATAATGCCTTAATTGCATATTTAAACATAACATTTTAGAAAACGTGAAATGTTTGTGACTCTTAATGTTATCAGTCAACTGGGGAAATATGGAAATATGGTGCATGAAAACTGCCTCGACTGAAATGAACGCATTTACCTGGAGGTGAAGACCTTAGAGCAGCTCACGGAATGGCCCAGGTCGCACATCGCGCGATATTCGGGATCGTTCTCCCGGGAAAGTTCTACGTGTAGCGCGTAAACCGACAGAACTAAACCCAGAAAACAGAGGATGAAGCGAACGCTATATTCCCATTTTGGAACTCCAGTAGTTGAATTGCTCGAGGACATTGCAGTGACAGTGTCAAGAGGTTTTATAAGAAATTATTTAATTTACAAAAGCCTGTTTTGCAGACTTGTAGACTAAAGTTGCTACTCTTACGTGCAACGTGTAATTGTAGAATATGTAACTTCGACTCCCACCTTGCCACAAATGTATTGCAACGTGGAAAAGCCTGAAGCAAGAGCTGTGATTGGTCCAAAGTACTCAAACGCGTGGCATCATGACCTATACTTGGGATTTTACTTCTATAACGGTTTCCAATGGGATGATACGTTTTGTCCTCCAGGGGGCGCTTCGCGGCTCAGAATGTCTAAAGCCCCATTGAGTCTTATTCATATCTCTGTAAATCCACTAAAAATTTAATCCTTTTAATCTATTACGTTCAAATATTGGTTACTGACATTTGAATTTAAATCTACCACAACACTCTAATACATGCCCAATCACTGATTAGTCTGTACTGATCAGTGCTGAGAAAAGTCTGATGGGAGATAACGTGCACTGACTAAAAAAGCTTTAAAGGATTAGTTCACTTTCAAATAAAATTTTCCTGATAATTTACTCACCCCCATGTCATCCAAGATGTTCATGTCCTTCTTTCTTCAGTCAAAAAGAAATGAAGGTTTTTGATGAGAACATTCCATGATTATTCTCCATATAGTGGACTTCAATCGCCTCCAGACGGTTGAAGGTCAAAATTACCGTTTTAGGACATACAGCGTAAAATTTTTGGAGAATTCGGAAATGCGGTTTTGGAACATGTGTGTTTATAAAGCATATACATTTAATTTTTTTTCAAAAATGACCGATCATTTCTCTAGATAAGACCCTTATTCCTCGTCTGGTATCGTTTAAAGCCCTTTGAAGCTGCAATGAAAATGTAATTTTGACCTTCAACCGTTTGGAGATCATTGAAGTCCACTATAAGGAGAATGATCCTGGAATGTTTTCATCAAAAACCTTCATTTCTTTTTGACTGAAGAAATAAAGACATGAACATCTTGGATGACGTGGGGGTGAGTAAATTATCAGGAAAATTTTATTTGAAAGTGAAGTCATCCTATAAGAGAAAATTGAAAATACAAAGTAAATATTTAAATCCAGCCCTGTTGCTTTGTACATACCGAGTACATACGGTCGGTCAGTGTCCAGTTAGATTAATACCTTTTGCAATGTAAACAATGATGTAAACACTGGCCTTGTCCGGTTTGGAGGATTCATTCTAAATGTACTTTTATCGTATGGTGGCACCAAATATCAAGAAATTAAAAACAAATAAGTAAATAAATAAATGCAATAATAGGGAATTAATGAAAGGAATAGGAATATATGACTTGATAAACAAAGTAAGTAAAATATATATATATATATACTGTACAGTCCAAAAGTTTGGAACCACTAAGATTTTTAATGTTTTTAAAAGAAGTTTCGTCTGCTCAAGGATACATTTATTTAATTAAAAATACAGTAAAAACAGTAATATTGTGAAATATTATTACAATTTAAAATAACTGTTTTCTATTTGAATATATTTCACAAAGTAATTTATTCCTGTGATCAAAGCTGAATTTTCAGCATCATTACTCCAGTCTTCAGTGTCACATGATCCTTCAGAAATCATTCTAATATGCTGATTTGCTGCTCAAGAAACATTTAATGTGTACAATTGTACAAAATATTTGTGTACAATATTTTTTTTCAGGATTATTTGATGAATAGAAAGTTCAAAAGAACAGTGTTTATTTGAAATCTAATCTTTTGTAACATTATAAATGTCTTTACTTTTGATTGATTTAATGCATCCTTGCTGAATAAAAGTATTCATTTCTTTAATTTCTTTTCAAAAAAATAAAAATAAAAATTCTTACTGACCCCAAACTTTTGAACGGTAGTGTATAATGCTACAGAAGCTTTGTATTTCAGATAAATGCTGTTCTTTTGAACTTTCTATTCATCAAGGAATCCTGAAAAAAAAAGTACACAACTGTTTTCAACATTGATAATAATCATAAATGTTTCTTGAGCAGCAAATCAGCATATTAGAATGATTTCTGAAGGATCATGTGACACTGAAGACTGGAGTAATGATGCTGAAAATTCAGCTTTGCATCACAGGAATAAATTACTTTGTCAAATATATTTAAATAGTACACAGTTATTTTAAATTGTAATAATATTTCACAATATTACTGTTTTTTTTTTTTTTTTTACTGTATTTTTAATTAAATAAATGTAGCCTTGGTGAGCAGACGAAACTTCTTTTAAAAACATTAAAAATCTAAGTGGTTCCAAACATTTTGACTGTACTGTATATATGTTAATTTTTATTTTTGTTTAATTTCTGCGGGTTTGGGTCTCCATATTTTGGGTTTAGAAATGACTCTATAGTAGTTAACATGCTAAAGAAAGTGCGCGTCTTTTTTATTTACACTCGATTCATCAGTGTCGACGCCGCCCAAAGAATGACCCTATTCCACACTTCAAAAGAGCCCGCCCCTCGAGCATATTGTCTAATCCCATTGGTTTATCCACTTGCAAGCATACAGCCGATTGGCAGCTCTGCTGCCGTTCAAACACAATACGGAAGAATACAAGGAAGTAAAACAGGGGATTGTGCTAGCGAAGAATAGACATGCTTTGAAAGAACCGCTCCGAATTCCCACTGCTTCAATATATTAACAGGTAATTATTACCGCTTTCATAACCCAACATTTGCTTTTATTTGTCTTTGTTCTGACATGAAAAAAAGAAAGGCTGAATATATTATCTTTAAAGCTGTTTTGGGACCAGTAGGCTCTCACGCCCCTGCGGCAAATAAGCAGGATTAATTGCTCACAAACAACAGCTACGCCCTGCTGGACCTGTAGTATGTTATCCCATAATGAGCAATTACAAAGAAGTGATTAGCAGTGTGTGTTTTTTTGTTATTTTACGGCTTCACGTCTAAGATACTCACTCCTCTATGTGCACCTTGCATTGTTGTGTTTCTTAAAACATTAAATACACAGAGCTTGTTTTGTTTTGTGGATTTTTTTTATTATTTCAAACAAATAGTTAAAAATGTGCTCCGTGAAAGTGGCGCTGTTCTTGAAATAGGCTACTGTAAATTATTGTCTGTTTTGTTACTGATTAAAAGGAAAGGTTAGTTAGATTGTGCATTAACTATCTGGAACTTTTAAATTGTCCAAGAGACGTTTAGAGTCCATTAAAATAAGCAAAATTTACAATCTTGAGCCTAGAACTGATCTCTGAATGTTTTGTTTCAGAATGTCATCCAATGAAAGGGACGAGACAAATGACACTCAAGCAGTGCCGACCCATAAAGCCTCAGAGGGCAACGGCAGGAGAGAGGGCGACACGGACAACAACCATCACAGAAGCGCTACAGAAGGACCCCCTCAAACTAGCGATGACACGTCCATTGTAACAGATACAACTACTGTTGCAGATAAGAACTTGGCTCTGCTCAAAGCCCACTCCTTAGATGTGAAGTTTGAAGTTGGTGAAGAATATGACGTTATTGAGACCATTGGCACAGGTGCTTATGGTGTGGTCTCATCAGCCCGAAGACGAGACAATGGTAAGGGTGCCAACATGCATGTCGGACTAAATGTTAGAATCCATTTATTATTATATCATTATTATTATTATTATTACTACAGCTTTATTAATATATGATGTTATGCCCCCCCTTTGTCTAGGGGTTGCGGGAGAGTAACATAAATAAATAAATTAAAACGTATCCCTATGAAAAACAGGGCCAAAAATGAGAGAGTTGTATCTGTCTGCACTCCTAGCACTCAAACAAACACAGATGAACTCTTTGAAAAGGGTTTATTCAAAATAAAGTCTCTTATAACCATTAAAAATAAGGCAAAACAATAGAGAACTCAAACAAGTAATGATAAATAATGAGAAGATGCTTCTAGCTTCAGGAGGGGGTTAGAGCCAAAATAACAAACAAAAGGAGTAAGCTACCTGGGAGTAAGGGAGTCTAAATAACCTATCAAATAAACAACAAATCTCTTACCTGACTACTTTACTAACCGAAAACAGGGGTTAGTAAAAACAAAAGGCACCCACTTCTCTACTGCATCTGCAAACAATGATAATGGGGCAATACAACATATTTCTTAAAGAAGCTTTCACTACAGTAGATACATGAGCCATGCTCTCTCTGGGGAATATCACGCGCTTCATGTGTAAATGCAAGCTCCTCTCCATACTCTAACGAGGAACAGGTGGCATCAATTAGACTCCTGCTAGAGGACAGGGAGGAACAGAGGAAAACAGGGAAAAAAACTACACTTCCCAGCAGGCAGTTGGCATCAAGAAGACACAGTCACATACACATTCACAAAATTAAACAATGAATGACATGCGTCCTGGGACGTAACAATGATTATTACATATTAATACTGTAGTTGTAATAATAATAATAATAATAATAATATACTAATAATGCTGTAATAATAATAATAATTATTATGATTGTTGTTATTATTACCAGGGACATTATTTGCCGTTTATTAAAATGCAATAAGTATATTTTGTATACTTATTTTATGCAAGTATTATATTTTTAAGATAATGTATTATAATTAGGGCTGTTAATCGATAATGTTAAAGTAGTGAACGATTAAAGGGTTAGTTCGCCCGAAAATGAAAATTCTGTCATTTATTACTCACCCTCATGTTGTTCCACATCCGTAAGACTTTCTTTCATCTTCGGAACACAAATAAAGATTTTTTTAATGAAGTCTTAGTGATTTCTGACCCTCCATTGACAGTCCATGCAACTACCATTCAAAGAGATTGTAAAACGAATCCATATGAATTGAGCGGTTTAGTCCAAATTTTCTGAAAAGAGACAATCATTTTATATGATGAACAGATTTAATTTAGGTTTTTCATTTTGGGGTGAACTATAAGAGAATGAACAAATGTAAAGGATAAGTTCACTTTCAAATAAAAATTAGCCCAAGCTTTTGTCATCCTCAAGCCATCCTAGGTGTATATGACTTTCTTCTTTCTGATGAACATAATTGAAGAAATATCCTGACGCATCTAAGCTTTATACTGGCAGTGAACAGGGTTCACGAGTATGAGCTGAAGAAAGTGCTTCCATCCACATCCATGCATCATAAACATATTCCACACGGCTCCAGGGGGTTAATAAAGGCCTTCTGAAGTGAAAAAGCGAAAAAAATTACCATATTTAACAAGTTATGAAGTAAAATATCTAGCTTCGGCCAGACCGCCTTCCGTATACAATATACAAAGAAAGTGTAAAACACTTGCAGTTCAAAAAGCTTATTTTATGTCTTACGCCTTCCCTATTCAACTAACAGAAAAAGTGTACCTGACACGACGCCAGTTTACAGGAATCTAATGTTATTTATGCATTCAGGCCAGCAGGTGGCAATAAAGAAGATCCCTAATGCCTTTGAGGTTGTGACGAATGCCAAACGCACGTTGAGAGAGCTGAAGATTCTGAAGCACTTCAAACACGACAACATCATCGCCATTAAAGATATTCTCCAGCCTGTGGTCCCTCACTCGGCTTTCAAATCAGTGTAAGCTTGGGTACGAAATAGCATGCACTGCATTTTCTCTCTTCATATATGGTGTGCTAAAAGTGTCTCTCGTTCTTTAGGTACGTGGTTCTTGACCTCATGGAGAGCGACCTGCATCAGATCATTCACTCCCGGCAACCTCTGACTCCAGAACACACACGCTACTTCCTGTACCAGCTGTTAAGAGGCCTAAAATACATTCATTCGGCCAACGTCATTCACCGCGATCTCAAACCGTCCAACCTGTTGGTCAATGAAAACTGCGAGCTGAAGATCGGTGACTTCGGCATGGCACGTGGATTGAGCGCGTCCCACTCCGAAGAGTCACGTTCCTTTATGACCGAGTACGTGGCCACCCGCTGGTACCGCGCGCCTGAGCTCATGTTGTCCCTGCACCACTACAGCTTGGCCATCGACCTCTGGTCTGTGGGCTGCATCTTCGGCGAGATGCTCGGCAGGAGGCAGATGTTTCCGGGGAAAAACTACGTGCATCAGCTGCAGCTGATTCTTTCGGTTTTGGGCACGCCACCCGAGAGCATCGTCAGCACGATAGGGTCGGACCGGGTGCGCTCTTACGTACGGAGCCTCCCTTCAAAAACGGCAGAACCGCTTGCAGCACTGTATCCACAGGCCGAGCCCAATGCGCTGGACTTGTTGGCCGCGATGCTCCGCTTTGACCCTCGTGAAAGGATCAGTGCATGTCAGGCGCTAGAACACCCCTACCTCGCTAAGTACCATGACCCTGACGACGAGCCGGTGTGCGTTCCCGCCTTCGATTTCGAGTTCGACCGGCAGCCCATGGGCAAAGAACAAATCAAAGAAGCTATACTAACAGAAATTGGGGACTTCCATAAGAAGAAGCAGGGTGTTAGGAAGAGGATCCAGTTTAAGCCACTCCATTCTTCTGGTTCGGCGGTGGTCGGCGTCTCCGGTAACACCCTTTGCGCGGCTGCACAGTCTCAAAACCTGAATGATACAGCACAAACTTGCCAACAGCACAATCTCAACTACAAACCAACAGACGGTACACAAACTCAACTTCAAGCCCGACATCATCTCGCTCAGATTTTGCCACATTTAGCTCAATCGGTAAGCTGCCAGGATGTGGACATGCTCAGCGCGAACTCCGACGGCCAGCCTGAAACCATCGATCTGACCACTCCCACAGACAAGGACACGTCTTTTACTGAACCAGTGACGGACTGCGCAAAAAAGGAGCTTGTCTCATCCAATCGCGCTCTTCCCAAACAAATGCCTCCGTCCCATCCCATCTCTCAGACTCCACCCACTTCAAGTCTTCCGCAGTCTATGCCTTCACTCTCGCTCACGCAGTCCCAAGCTCAGTCGCTCTCTGAAAACCTCTCTCGTTCCCTTGGAAAAGGAGGGAAAGTGACAACCGGGGAAGGCACAAAAAAAGAGGGAGCAATTTCAGATAACACAAAAGCAGCTCTCAAAGCTGCTTTGCTCAAATCTGCGCTAAGGCAGAAGGCTCGAGGTGAGAGTTTGCAGTGTGTGTGTGGCCATAGACTACTTAGCAATTATGACTACTTTATATATCTTATGTCAGTGCCATTGTTTTGTCTCAAGATGCACACCAGTAATGTTTTCTTTCTAAGGCACGTTTATAAAAGCGAATTGTCCTAATGGAACTAAGGCTTAATCCTGGCTTAATCTAAGCCCTGTCTGTGAAACCAGGCTGAAGAGTTTTTCGAACTTTGATGCCACAGACTCCATATATGATGATCCCCATGTGAGGATGCCTCTTCCTAAAATATAAAATCTAACTAATTCATGCATAAAAATCCAAGAAATGTTTCTTGATCAGCAAATTAGCATATTAGAATTTAGATTTCTGAATACTAGAGTAATAATGCTGAAAATTCAGCTTTACCAGCACAGAAATAAATTATGTTTTAAAATATATTAAAATAGAAAACAGCTATTTTATATTATAATAATGATACAGTATTTCTGTTTTTACTGAACTGTACTTTTGCAGCCATGAAAAACTTATTTTAAAAAAACAACAATGACAAAAAAAAAATCTTACGGACCCCAACAATATAAATATTATACGTACAATTTGATATGGTAAATATTTTGTTTTTATTAAGTTGACTCTTTTTTTTTTTCTACCCACCAAGAGAAAACTCTGTAAACTTTGTAAAAGTCCCCCTGTAGTCAATAATATTCACCTTTGAGACCAAAATGACATTTAAAATTGTTTTTCCTGGGAAAAAAAATTATTCATGCCTTAAAAAAGCTTGAATGTAACTCTACACCTTTGCTTCAGGTAGCATACATGGAACCATGTATATGCAAATTAGCCCCACCTCCACTCACTCACACCATTTTAGAGATCCACAATGGCAAGAGGACATACTGGTTTAAAGGGTTAGTTCACCCAAAAATGAAAATTCTTTCATTTATTACTCACCATCATGTCGTTCCACATCCTTTGTTCATCTTCGGAACATAAAATGAGATGTTTTTGATGAAGTCTGAGAGGTTTCTGTCTCTCCAAAGAGATCCAGTGCAACTACCATTCCAAGGTCCAGAAAGGTAGGAAAAAGACATTATTAAAATACTCCATGTGACTCCAGTGGCTTAAACGTGAGTGCTTTGTTTGCGCAAAAAAAACACAATTTACCACTTTACTTACAAAAATATTGATCTGGATTGTGCATTCACAAGAGCATCACGACGCATGTGTTTTGTGTTCACGCGAGAGCTGGCACTGTTGCATGAACATGCTTTGGATAATATTATTTTGTTTAAATTATGTTTTTTTTGCACAAAGTACTCGCGTTGCTTCATAAAATTGATTTTAAGCCACTGGAGTCACATGGAGTATTTTAATTATGTCTTTTTCCTACCTTTCTAGACTTTGGAGTGGTAGTTGCATTGGATCTCTATGGAGAGACAGAAACCTCTCAGACTTCATTTGTGTTCCGAAGATGAACAAAAGTCTTATGGATGTGGAACGACTCAAGGGTGAGTAATAAATTAGAGAATTTTTATTTTTGGGTGAACCAACCCTTTAATTCAGCCATATACAGTGGCATGAAACAGTATGTGAACCCCTTGCAGAATCTGTGAAAATGAGAATTATTTTAATAAAATGAGAGGCATAATAAAAAATGCATGTTATTTTTTGTTTAGTACTGTCCTGAGTAAGATATTTTACATAAAAGATTTTTGCATTTACTTCACAAGACGAAACAATAGCTGAATTTATTAAAATAACTCCATTCATAAGTATGTGAACCATTGATTCTCAATACTGTGTGTGGTTACCTGATGATCCACGACTGTTTTTATGTTTTGTGATGGTTGTCTCTTGTTTGTCCTGAGCAGTTAAACTGAGCTCTGTTCTTCAGAAAAATCCTCCAGTTCCTGCAGATTCTTCAGTTTTCAAGCATTTTTTGCATATTTGAACCCTTTCCAGCAGTGACTGTAGGATTTTGAGATCTGTGTTTTCATACTGAGGACAACTGAGGGACTCAAACTCAACTATTAAAAAAGGTTCAAACATTCACTGATGCTCCAGAAGGAAACACGATGCATTAAGAGTCGGGGTGTGAAAACTTTTGAACAGGATGAAGATGTCACAATTTTTCTTATTTTGTTTAAATATCATTGTTTTTCATTTAGTACTGCCCTTCGGAACCAACAGAAGATACTTGCATGTTTCTCGGCAGAAAAATTACAATTATTATTATTAATTTCAAAGTACAATTTACCTTGATATTTGAATTCAAAAGTTTTCACCCCTCGACTTAATGCATTGTGTTTCCTTCTGGAGCATCAGTGAATGTTTGAACCTTTTTTAATAGTTGTGTTTGAGTCCCTCAATTGTCCTCAGTGTGAAAAAATGAATCTCAAAATCCTACAGTCACTGCTGGAAAGGGTTCAAATATGCAAAAATGCTTGAAAACTGATGAATCTGCAGGAGCTGGAGGATTTTTCTGAAGAACAGAGATCAGTTTAACTGCTCAGGACAAACAAGAGACAACCATCACAAAACACAAAAACAGTCGTAGATCATCAGGTAACCACACACAGTATTGCGAATCAACGGTTCACATACTTATGAATGGGGTTATTTTAATAAATTCAGCTATTGTTTTGTCTTGTGAACTAAATGCAAACATCTTTTATGTAAAATATCTTACTCAGGACAGTACTAAACAGAAAATAACATGCATTTTTTTTATTATCCCTCTTATTTTATTAAATTCATTCTCATTTTCACAGATTCTGCGAGGGGTTCACATAATTTTTCATGCCACTGTATGTTTGAACCAGAAAAAGTGGAAGAGTGAATTACACAGCCTCATCTACAAAGTCGGTGTATCAGAATGGTGATGTGTTTTATGTATCTCTCTCTACAACGTTGGACACATAACAGTAATTAATATGATTAGCCTTCGGCTTGACCACATTATCAAACAGCTAATAATGTGTTGCTAATGTTACACAAACCATGTTCCCGTTCCCCATCTCGGAGTCAGACAGCTGCCTTCTAACAATCAGCATCCTTAGAAACGCTTTGAACAATTTAGAAAGTCAGTGGAGAAAGACATATAGTTCATCATAATAACGTCATATACATCATACACATAATTCACTCGCTATATTGCTAAATGTACCCAATTTTTCATATCAACAGGAAAATATTCCAGGATAACCTGGCTTCTCTTGAGATTCCCCTGCTTCAGAGCGATCATAGTTAATGATATGCTAAAGCCTGCTGACACGTTGACATGATTGGTTACAAGGTAGTTTGTGACGCCACAGACACCAGCGATTTCAACCGCGTTTTTGAGACTTTTTTTTTTTTTTTTTCACAGCAGTTTAAATGAAAAAATACTCAACAACGGTGTTGACCTATGAATTTGCACGTGTTTTTTTCTTAAAGCATATTAAAAACACCACATAGACATATAAACAACATTAAAATGTTTTTGTTTCTCTTACTTGCCTTGTCCTATGATATTAATTTATTTTTCCCTTATCCAAGAAAATGACAAGTATGATCATGATAAACATACTGATTTTTCTTCCCCAGATGGAGGCTCTGCAGCTCATGGTATAGATTTACTTAGAGAAGCCGCTGGAAGTTTATCCTCGTCGCTCTCCTCCTGTAACTCTGGTCCTGAGCATAAAAAGCCAGTCACGGCTCAGGAGAGACAACGAGAGAGGGAAGAGAAGCGGAGGAAGAGGCAGGAGCGTGCTATGGAGCGAAAGAGGAAGCTGAAAGAGAAGGAGAAAAAGGAGGGGAAACGAGGAGAATCTTTGGGTGGCGTTTTACTCAGCGACAACGACAAGAAGCTGTTGGAGCGCTGGGGACGAATGATGGACAACCGAGCGGACAAATCGCAGACAGCAGAAACCAATGGTGCCAAAAACAATGAGAGCAAGACGGTCCAAATCCAGCCAGCAACAGGAAGCAACCTCGTAAAAACAAACTCGGTCGGGGGGGAATCATTGCCGCCAAAACAACCCAACGAAGTGCCACAAATTCTGCCTCAAATGGGACAGTGTGTCACTGCTGGAATATTCCATCCAACTCCGAACCGTGACGCAGCACCCGTCTCTTTAGGTCCAGCTCAGAATGGAGACGTTGGCATAGTTACAGTAGGAGGAGGCGGAAATGTTGGAGGTTTAGGTGTGGTTACGGCCCCATGTGCCTTCGCCAAAAACAACATATTAAAACCTCAGTTTCTGAGTGTTGGAACAATGTTCACCGGTCTTGAGAACTGGACAGGGACACCTCAACACAAAACCCACCAGCCTCCACCAGAACTGAACAATCCCACTCACACAGGCTTTGCACACTTGCAAACCCAGCAGAAGCCCGTCCCACAGTCCAACACTCACATCCAGCTGCTGCCGCTGGAACCCTTTATGACTAAACCACCAGCCCTGAACCCCAGCATTGGCATTTCGAACACCAGCACGAATCCAGAGACCGGCGATGGTCCTCAAACCCTGGACAAACTTTGCGTTTTGGGGGACCGACAGAATGGCTCTCATTCACAGGGCCCTTTAAAACAGCCTCCAGCAGCTGCAGCTCAACCCTGCCTTAGTCTCACTGACACAGGACAGTCGACAAACAGCATTCCTGATATCCACACTGTCACACAGCAGCTCTCAAAGTCACAGGTGAAGATTTAGCCATAATATATGACTGTGAGCCTTCTTTCAATATGAGCGAATGAATTCATTTCTTTTTATACAGTTTCATTGTCCGCTAGATGAAAATCCAGTCTGATCGCTTGGAAAAGTGACACCTGATCTCAACATGACACTTAATTTGAGTTATTGAGTAATCACGGTCATTGATAACCTGAAACCAATAGGAAAATTTTAAATGGATATTTCTAGGCCTGAAAAATAAATGGAAACAAGTCAAATCTTAAAATGTCATGGAAATTTTGGTAGTTTGTAGTTGTTTTCTGCTCCAAAATATTACATGAGCTAGATATAAAGTAAACAGTGACATTATTCTAATTATATATCATTATTATCATTTTATATATATATATATATGTATATAATATATATATACTTTATTAAACCTATACCCCTTAAGAGATCATGCATTATTATTTTTATTTTACTATAATTTATATATTTAGTGAATTTTATTATTTACAAATATATAGAGGCCTGTTTCTACAGCAGGGTAATGAAGAAAAATTTAATTTTGAGATAAAGTTAAAAATAATAATTCACATTGTGATATATAAAGTCACAATTGGGAAAAATAAAGTTACCTTTTAATGTTACTTTGTGATTGAAATTGGCTTCCATTTTTATGTTTATGTATATTTATGTTTCTTAATTGTGTTTGGAAAACATAATCACTACTTTGCACACTGCACTATATTTATTCTACATTTATATTTGACTTTGAACTCATTCATTTGTTTCATTCTTCTCTTTAATCTCAACTTTGTCCTTTTCCCTGCCAGGTTGAAGACATTTTGCCGCCGGTTTTCTCAGTGACCCCGAAAGGCAGTGGAGCTGGATACGGTGTAGGCTTCGACCTCGATGACCTCCTCACTCAGTCTCTTACTGAACTCCAGCACTCCGACCTCAGGGAAAGGTCAGTTCAAATCTCAGTGATCGCAAAGTGCACACTCTATTTTTGAACTGTACGTCACTGCAAATTACAACGCTTGACTCTTGTGTACAGTACCAGTCAAAAATTGGGAAACATTATTATTTTTTAATGTTTTTGAAAGAAATATGGAAGCTTGTTTCTGCCGTGAAATAAAACATAAAAAAGGTAATTGCGACTTTTATCTCACAATTCTGAGTTTTTTCTCACAATTGCGAGTTATAAAGTCAGAATTGAAAGATATAAACTCACAATTGCGTATTATAATGTGCAGTTGTGAGGGGAAAAAGGGGAAAATTTAACAGAATTGCGAGTTTATATCTCACAATTCTGACTTTATAACTCACAATTGCATGTAATAAAGTCAGAATTGCGAGATATAAGCTTGCAATTGCGAGAAAAAAGTAATATAACACGCAATTCTGACTTTATATCTCGCAATTTCAAGTTTAAATCTTGCAATTCTGAGAAATCAAGTCAGAATTGTGAGATGCAAACTTGCAACTGCGAGTGAAAAAAGTCTTGTGAGAAAAAAGTTGCAATTACCAATTATTCCATAATTATGATTATGGAAACAGGCTTCCATAATCAAGCCTGCATTTATTTAATCAAAAAATGGTTTTATATTTTAATATACTTTAAAATATAATTTATTTCTGTGATTCAAAGCTGAATTTTCAGCATCATTACTCCAGTCTTCTGTGTCACATGATCCTTCAGAAATCATTCTAATATGCTGATCTGATACTCCGTTATTATCAATGTTGGAAACAGTGTTTCTTAATATATTTATGGAACTTGTGATACTTTTTTTCATGGTTCATTGATGAATTAAACGTTAAAAGGAACAGCATTTATTCAAAATAGAAATCTTTTCTAACAACAAAAATCTTTACTATCTTTTTAACAATTTAACACATTCTTGCTGGAAAAAAAATACTGACCCCATACTTTTGGGTGGTAGTGTATATTGTTACAAAAGATTTATGTTTTGAATAAATGCTTTTCTTTTTAAACTTTTAATTCATAAAAGAATCACAGAAAAAAGTAACACGGGTTATAAAAAATATTAAGCAGCACAACCATTTCTAACATTTATAATAAATCAGCATATTAGAATGATTTCTGAAGGATCATGTGACACTGAAGACTGGAGAAATGGCTGATAAATTCAGCATGACATAAATAGAAATAGAAACGCAAAAAGAGACTTTCAAAAACATTAAAAATAGTAATGTTTCCAAAGTTTTGACCAGTACTGTACATATTGGGAATATCATTGGCTCTGTGGTGAATTGCTAATGCTCCTCTATTGTGGTTCACTTAGGACAGGGGTCGGCAACCCAAAATGTTCAAAGAGCCATATTGGACCAAAAAAACATCTGTCTGGAGCCGCAAAAAAATTAAAAGCCTTATATAAGCCTTATATGAAGGCAACACAGTCTGTAAGTGTATATTAGCTATATTAGTCTACTATCAAAATGACTAAGTAGGCTACAAATACATAATGAGGTATTCCCGAAGTATATATTTAAAAACTGCTGAAAGCTAAAGAAAAAAGAAGCAAATGGATCGGTGCAATTCATAGAAACAGCTGGACTCTAGTAGAGAAACATGGATTTGCATTTATCATTTTGTGTCAAATTGTTGGATTGTGAGGTAAAATCATACCTTATATATTGTATTGTTATATATTATGTTGACAAATCATCAATTAAATATTTTCCATATTTTGCATAATTGTGTGTTTTAAAATAAACACTGACAAAAACTATAACATTACTATAAAACTATATGTTTTAGGGCTGGACAATATGACGATATAACATTGATATAAGTGATTACGCGGATTTAAACATACCTATATTGTAACGTTAGTTATATAAAATATTCACAGGCAGATTTGCTTTTATGTATTTCTCCGGGTTGCCGACCTCCGACTTAGGATAAAAGCGTCTACTTATTGTATTAAAGTAAATAAATGTACATTTCAATGGTCTCGTTTCTTGTTTTCATTAGCCACAATGACTTGGCCCCCCTGTCTGCATCCCTGCTTTCTGATTGGCTCGAGGTACACCGCATGACCCCTGCTGACATGGAGTCACTTCAGCAGGAGCTCCAGCTCGGATCTCCCATGATCCTCTCGGACAACTCAACACTTCCTGATACCTGATCAGTACATGCATTTCATCTCCATCACCTCATAGAACCGTTTGCGGTCCGTGAACAGAGGAACTTGATAGCTGTATTGTCTACCAGTGTACTAGACCTAGAGTGGGTAGAGAGAATATCTTTGAGGCTCCAAATTATTAAGGTCTTACCCAGAAAAGTGCCTTTATCTTTAATGGGTTCACATACATTATTTATTTGTGCCAACATTAAAGTATGATGCTGTTCGGTTCTTAAGGGGGCTTCCATTCTCAGAATTTCAGTGCCATTGTAAAGCATTTCAGATCCAGGGAAGAAGAGTTCAGCTGTGCTAGTGCCATTGATTCACCCTGGAATTATTCAGCTGATTTTAAAGAACATTCAAGCCGACAGCAATGAAATGGCTGTAGTTTAGCAGACCAGTGTTTAAAGCTATTTTTTAGTACACTACAGTAGGAGTCGCCACCAGGGCAGCAGTATTACTGTGATGAAACACAATAAGGGCAGCAGAGCACAATGGCATAGTTACTGGAGACTGTAGAGAGTAGTGCAGAGCAGAAAAACATTTCATTCGATGTTGCATGAATGCCTTGTAGAAAATAGTGACACTTGCTGCACCAACATGCAGATTTGTTCAGTTTTACACCAGCACCGGAAAAAGTATTGTTGTCTTGAATAAAGCTCTCAAAGGGATTTTGTTGTATTCTTTTGCAGTGTTCTGTTGTTTATTTACACAGAAGGCACTAAGTAGTAATATGCAAATTCACCTTGACTAAGCCATGCCCTTTTGTTATTCTTGCAAAAAGTAATGCATAAATCAAAACATTTCTATTTGTTTTTCATTTTAAAAAGCGTTTATGCAATTATGTGATGAAAAAGTCAAAAGCTTCTCTGTAAAATGAAAACGAGAAGCGTCATTTGAGTCATTAGACTGAATCAATACATACATTCAGTTATATTAAAGGGATAGTTAACACATGTCGTTCCACACCTGAAAGACTTTCATTCATCTTCAGAACACAAATTAAGATCTTTTTGATAAAATATCTAGAATTCTGTCTCTCTATTGAGAGTTTAAATTTGAAGCTTCAAAAGCTTGTATAACGTATCCATGTAAATTAAGCGGTTTAGTCCAAATTTTCTGAGACTCCATCTATATCATGAATGGATTTAATTTAGGCTTTTATTCACGTATAAACATTAATCAGCGAACATAAGCTGAAGCTCAACTGAACCTGCTTGACGTGCGAGAACAACCCTTTTGCAGAAGCAAACATGCTGCGTAACATGATAATGAACCTCATTGGTTCTTCCTCACTGAGCTTGTTTACCACAACTGAGGGCTGTTTCATAAAACAAGATTAGAAAACAAGCCAGGCTTATTTTACTTAGTCAGACTTTTTGTCAGCGAATTCTGTTTCATAAAACAAACTTAAATTAGTTCAAACTCAGTTACCCTGGCAACTTATGCTGGGAAACTAGCCTGGTCTGGGGCAGGCTAACTGTCAGGCTAAGCTGAGCTTCTCTAACACTGACAAATAGGAAAGCAATGATACAGCTGACTCTCTCACATACAATTTTTTGACTTTATTAACATATATATATATATATATATATATATATATATATATATATATATATATATATATATATATATATATATATATAAAATTATACACACACATTTACTAAATAGTGCTAAATAAAAAACAAATTTTTTTTTATTATTATTAAAAGGTAAGTATGATGAACCAAAACATTTAAAGAGAAGTAATTTCTTAAAACTCTGAATCATTCTCAGACTTAATACTGACAACAATGGAAGCACTTGGGAGAGAACTGTCAGGAGAGCTGTCATCTTAGCACAGAAGAGTACAAGAGGATTACCAAATCATTGTTTTAAGTGTGAAAATATAGCAAAAGTAACACAGAAATTTAAAATCAATAGACCTGTGACAAGGCCCCTGAAACAATCACACCTTCATTTGTAAGCTTTCATTAAGTGATGAGTGATTTTTTTTTGCTAGACAGAGCCAGCAAAAGCTATGAAAAGAGTAACCGAGTAAGATGCAGCCTGCAGAAATGACATGCATGGTTGTTGTCCACAATGGAACTACCTACTGTAGCCAAAGCACAATAAAGTCTGCTAGCCTTTTCCAAGGCCCATATTTAATCTATACTCTGGTCTCTCTCTCTCTCTCTCTCTCTCTCTCTCTCTCTCTCTCTCTCTCTATATATATATATATATATATATAGTGAATTCAGGTTGATTGTGACAATTTTTGCTATTGAAATGACTGGGAAAAACCTACAGGTTTTCCTTTCTTACTGGCTAAATGTTTTGAGCCCAATATTTAATTAGATTGTTTTTTTACATTTCTCTTAGGTTTTGTTTGGCAGTAGTACTCTTTATGGTTATTAGAAGAGCAGAAATTAAGATCACAAAATTAAAAATTTAAATAAATATGCACAGACTAAATTTTAATTGGTAAGATGAATCTAAACTCAGTAATTGTCCCAAAGTATATTGATTTACCACATTACAATAGTCCATTTACAGTTACTATCATAAAAGAATACAAATACTTGTAGGTTTGAAACTGTACATAAGGCACATTTAATGTCCAACATCAAATAGTTTAGCGAAATGTATATTTTAGAATTACTGCGCTTCTATTGCGTCCCGTCTGTTTAGTGCGCATGCGCTCAGCAGCGCTCGTTCAATGTGACGTTTAGCCGCAAAATGGAAATATTTGCATCATTTGCAACATTTACAGATGGAGAATACACTTGTGAAAAGTAAGTTATGCACTGAGGAAAACACCATGTCTCAAACGCATAAAATAGCACAAATGCCCTTTCCTGTGGTGGATCGATTTGATCCATGATCGACCTCTAGGGCTGCTTAAAAAACCGTGCACGCGAAATTATCTTGACTAGGTGAACCTGGATCAATTTAGCGGGACTGCGTGAACTTCAATTACCTTTTATGAAACTCTTTTAGCCCAAACTCATTTGTTAGGTTAATTCAAGTCAGGTTTGGAGTTTAATCCTCGCTTTTCTTAGCATCTTTTATGAAACAGCCCTCTGATATGTGAGTTGATGAATGTTTATATGTGAATAAAAGTCTAAATTCAATCCATTCATCATATCAACCGCTCAATTCGTTTATGAACTTTTTGAAGCATCAAAGTTTGACCAAAAATATCTTAATTTGCGTTCCAAAGATGAATGTCTTATGGGTGGGGAACGACATGAGGCGTGAGTAATTATTGACAGAATTTTCAATTTTGGGTGAACTAACCCTTAAATTAGTAAGTACCTTGGAACAAATGTAGGTGTTTTCTCTTCTGTTGCATCATGCACTTTTCAAGATTTGGGAAACAAATCTGGGTACCTTGCGTCACTTATAATTTTGATCATATTTCTGGATAACTTCTATAGACTTGCATTAGACAACTGAGAAAAGGCTAGATAGCAACAGTTGCTACGATAGGATTTGTCAGTAATGTTTACCTCAACAGTAAATAAGCATACAAAATATCAAATACAAAAATCACTTTATTACAAAGTTTTATTTACAATATTTCAAGAGAAACAGTCACCAAGAGATAAAAAAAGACAACTGGCTGACTCTAAAAAAAAGCATTACATTTTTAAACATTTAATTGTTCAAGAGCTAAAACATTTACATGTCCTGATATAAAGGTAAATAACATTTATAATTACTGTGCAAAAGGCTGGCTCAATATTTAATTGTCCATTTACATTTTAATATGTCATCTGTTTTATGTGGAGGAGTTGTTTCAGTTGAAAAATTGCAGTTTAATTACGCAGTTTAATCATTTCACTTGCACAAATTTCAGATAGTTAAAACATGATTATAACAATCAAGTGAAGAGGTAAAAAAAAAAAAAAACATGCCTCTCATTTCATATCATTCAGTGTGTCTGTTTGTGTAACTTTGGTACAAACAAAGTAGGAAACTACATAATATAAAGTTGTTTAAAAAATGATTAAAAAGCCTCTTATGGCATTGTAATCCCTCTTTATGTAGGACGGTATTTTGGGCTGGGCTTTCTGCTTCTCTGTGCATCTATCTCAAGAGCTGTACCAATAGCAGCAGAGTTAGAGTCCTGATGAGCACCATGACCCGGTCAACCCAGTTGTGACTCGACGCGCTCTTGAGCTGGACTCCTCCAACATGGTTTTGGATGAAGTCACTAAAGCTGGACACTTTGGCATAGACTCCTGGTCGGTTTGCTTGAGCGCAGCCGAGACCGAAGCTCACAATTCCAGCTTGGACCCAACTACCATCACTGATCTGACACACCAGAGGGCCACCGGAGTCACCCTGAAAAAGCATGCATGCATGCAGAGACGCATGAGAACAAAGGTATTATGACCATAAACAATGCACATATAATGTGCAATTGTATTTCATACACCAGCACTCAGTGCTCCTCACCTGGCAGGAGTCTTTGCCCCCTCCTTGGAAGCCAGCACACATCATGTCAAAGCGGATGTCAATATTTTCTGTGGGGTTTATCAGAAACATATCCTGACAAGTCTTGGAGTCAATGATTGGCACTTGGACTTCCTGCAATGGCCCGACCCCCTGTAGAGCAACTAAAAGAGACGAGAAAAAATGAGACTAAGCACTGGAAAAAAAAAAAAAAAAAAAAAATGTTTGAAATTGCTTTTGTGTCTCCTCTTTTTATACACACTGAGGCGATGAGAATTTATTTATTTATTGTCTGTGGTAAATTGCCAACATGATACACACAATACATACAGTAGATACTGAGTCTGACCTTGAAAGAATTGAATATTTTCATTCAGCAAGGATGCATTAAATTGATCAGAAGTGACACTAAATACATTTATAATTTTACAAAAGATTTCTGTTTCTTATAATCGCTGGACACACCATCCGTCGGGTTCATTTTTGCAGTGCGTTTCACACATCGTCGGACCGTCTGTGATAGATATTGCTCTGATTGGCTGTTCAGTTTAGCAAATGAGTCAGCCCACGAGAGTGAAAGCAAAAGTGATAAAAGTGAGCAAAGAAATCAAGATGGTACAGACAGAAGGCTGTTTTAATTTTACGTCATCTTACATGAGAATTTCAATATGCAAATATCTGCCTAATAACATGAGCTGAGAAAGTGATAAGCATGATTGATATTCAAAATGGTAAGCAAGCACTGCTTTGTTTTTGCTTTGTGTATCTGCAGTCCTAGGTTGGGTTTCTCTTTTTGAACGACAAATATAGACTATTGATACCTGCTGATATAGATAGTTATTTTCTTACATGCAGAACGCACATTCTAGTGTGTGCTGTGTTCAAGTGCAGCTTTTTGTCCCAAACGCAGCCAAAGCTTGGTGACAACACAATTGGCTTTTGTCACCGCTGGTTCTTTGACGTTGGCTTAGTGTGTCACAGCCTTTAAACTTTTTGTTTATTAAAGAATCCTGAAAAAGTATCATGGTTTCCACAAAAATATAAAGCAGCGCATATAATGATAATA
Organism: Chanodichthys erythropterus; assembly: GCF_024489055.1. Lineage (NCBI taxonomy): Eukaryota > Metazoa > Chordata > Actinopteri > Cypriniformes > Xenocyprididae > Chanodichthys > Chanodichthys erythropterus. Next base: position 26,391,917 of record NC_090239.1, read on the forward strand.
ATCAGAAGTTTCTTGAGCATCAAATCAGCATATTAGAATAATTTCTGCAGGATCATGTTACATTGAAGACTGAAGTAATGATGCTAAAAAAATTCAGCTTTGATCACAGGAATAAATTACATTGTAAAACAATCAAATAGTAAACACAGGTAATTTAAATTGTAAGAATATTTCACAATATTACTGTTTTTACTGTAATTTTTGTTCAAATAAATGCAGCCTTGGTCAGAAGAGACTTTCAAAAACATTAAAAAAAGATCCCAAACTTTTGAACTTCAATAAGAGATTATGAATTTTCTGTGTAATAATGTGCACCAACATAGGCTTGAGTATATTTTGTCACGGCCCTTTTCTAAATGATCCTGTTATAGCTACCCAAAGGGTAAAATTTGATAATTATCGATCTAGAGAGTTCAGAAAATTGTACTTCACTGGTTTGGTTCTGATCGGGTGAAAAACCTAGGACTAGTTCGCAAAAGTTTTTTTTACATTATTGCAAATATTTAATGAACAATATGATTGACAGCAGTTGATCTTGAGGTTGTTCAGCATGAGATCTATCAAATGATATGAATATTATGTAGATGTGTGAAACACCACGTGATTACAGAGGCGTAAAACTCATTAGCGCCATCTAGTGGCCGATTTCTTTAAAAATTCTTACAGACCTCTAGGACCATGAATCGAACATGCCCACAAAGTTTCGTTCTGATCGCCTCTTAATCTTGTCTAAATAGGTGCTCAAAATTCATTGGCTGATGGCGTAGCTTGAAAAGCATGGCTGCCAATGTCCTCATAGACAATCGTGGCTCCTTGGACCAAGACACTGCATGCCAATTTGCAAGTCAATTGGACTAATGGTTGCATAGTTATAACTGTTTACGTTTTTTCAAGTTATAGCGCCGCCAAGTGTCCAAACGCCACAATTTCTTTACTGTGACCACAGATTGAGCCCATACACAAGTTTGGTGAAAATATTCCCTATTCCGTTCAAGAGTTATAGCCATTTTAGTAAAAGTGGCCCCGCTCATTTCGAACCTTTTGGCGCTGCTTAGCGACCATAAATCAAAATGTCAACTTTTTTTGGATTATTTTTGATATTCAGTCTCCAGAGAACATTTCTGCACTTGTTTGGTTCTGATCAGGCGAAAAACCTAGGACAGTTTGCCAAAGTAAGTTTTGGACAAACTTCAAAATGTTGGAAAATTTTGTCCAGTAAGGCACTTGAGTCTACGTCAAACAAGTTTTGAACAGTTTCACGTTTTTGATCGCTGTAGAGCCACCTATTGGCCAATCAAGGTCATAGCTTGTCAGTCTCTCCCCAATTTGAGGTGAGAGAGAGTGTTATAGGCTAAATAACATGTTACAGCCAGATGTGATTATAATGGGATTTTGGCACTATTGCGATAAAACTTTAAATGCAATACTTAGATTAAAGTAATGCGATTAAGCTTATAATTGTAGTAACCATAATCGCATTAAACTAGTGTAAACAGGCCCATAGAGAGGTGTCCAATCAATTTAATTTACCACAAGTGTACTCCAATCAAGGTGTAGAAACATCTAAGCAATGATCAAGAGAAATGAAAGGCACCTGAGCTAAATTTCAAGTGTTGTTACGAAGGGTCTGAATACTTATATAAATGTGATATTTCAGTTTTTTCTGTTGAACAAATTCACAGACATTTCTAAAATGTTGTTTTCGCTTTGTCATCATGGGGTAGATTAATGAGAAAAAAAATATTTTAAATGATTGTAGTATCAGGCTGCAACATAAAACTTAAAAAAAAAAAAAAAGTGAAGGGGGTCTGCATACTTTCTGAATTCACTGAATTCATGTGCACAAAGGTAATTTTAGGGTGCACTTCGAGTTCAATTGACAGTTTGTTGAGTTCGGTTTGTTTGCATGATGTGAACGCTGAACCGTAACTAAGTCCATTTAAAAATGGTGGTCTGTGGCACAAAGCCGGTTTCAGTTTCTACCCCGGTAAGTTCAAGATTAGTTTGAGCAAACTCTGGTTTTTCGGGCTTATGAAGGTGGATTGGTTTTTAGCGGGTTTCATTGCTATGGTAACTTACGCAACACAGCTAACATGCTCCAGAGCAGGTTTTATTCTGGGTTAAAGATCACAAACCCAAACTGGACCAATCAGCTGTGAGTAAAGTGACATTTATCTGATGCAATAAAGCCACTCCCCCTGTATCACGCTCCAAATTAAATCAGTTTATAGTGAAAACATTTTAGAGACAAAATTGCTCAACATTTGCTGTTAATTATTCATTATATTTATATTAAATAAATTAAAATTATGAATAATTCATGATATATTCATATAAATTAGGCCTATTATATAAATTGACAATATTAAACTTTGCTTTTAAATTAAAATAAATATATTATATGAATAAAATATAAGGCTTTTAAACAGATTAAGCTTACATGTATTCTTTTGAGCTCTTTGTGAAACTATATTAATTATTCTGTCTGATTCACATGCAATGATATAGTCAGATATTTTCAGCTGCCTTCTCAAACTTTCACTGCAGCAGCGTTTATTCTTGCTGTGTAAATGCGTTTAATTTAATATTTTTCATAACAATCTCTTAATCTTCGGAAGAGACATGAATTGAAGAGAAGTGAATCAAACTGACGTACTCCTCGTACACTTTCAGGTGCACGCGCTTTGCAAACTCTGGATTAAACCCGAGCGGACAGAAAAAGTTTATACCGAGCGTTGTGCAACAGTTGATCCTGATCTAAACCAGGTTGGATTTATCTGGATTTGTCAACTTCAAACCTACTCTGAAACTGGCTTGTTCAACTAGCTTCATGCAATAGGCCACTGGAGTACGGTTCATGTGTACTAAATCATGGAAGTGAACAGCTATTAATGACATATGATTTTGTGACAAAACTGTGTTTTTGTCTGTGTTCTCAGTTCTCACTCACTTTCCTGACAAGTGTGATTGACGCACTGTAAGAAGAGAGACAATGGAGAATGTAACTTCTGCATTCTTTAGACAACGGAACTGGCATTATGTGCTGTTGACGCTTTGGGGAAAAAAAACAAAAGGTGCAAAAACCAAAATATAAAAGCGAGGTGAATAACGCTATGCATTTTGCCGCTTTCTCCTCTGTCCTCGATACCAAGCAACAGCTGCTTTGAAGTTGAAAACACTGTAGTTTGAACTCAAATAATACAATCCAGTGGGGGGAGAGGGCAGCAATTGAACTTGGGTTTGGACCAGGCGATCAAACCAAGTGTGAAAGCATCCTTAAATAAGTGAACTCACTCACCTCCATCTCTGATGTCACCCCATCCAGTGATCATGCACTTCATGTCGCTGTTAAACTCCGCACTGGCATATGGCAAGCAGACAGGCTGAATACGGTCAGACCACACAACAGGTGTGGCTAGCTCTACTAGAGCAATATCCTGACCTAACTGAGGGTCTGTGTAACCCAGTGGAACCACCACGCGACGGATCCTATGGCTCGTCTGGTCCGAATTCCAGCCATTCAACTGCTGTCGGCCCGCATAAATCATGTAGGAAGAGATGTCTTTAGGGCTAGACAGAGAAGAGAAATTGTTGAAATATATATGTAAAGCCAAAAAATAAACAAACAAGGATTATATGGGTTTTAAAAAAGGTGCATCCAAACTTACTTGGGAAAACAATGTGCAGCAGACAAGACCCAGTTCTCCGCGATGATAGTTCCTCCACACACATGTCCTTGACTGTCAGTCTAAATGTACACATGAGCCAGCGATCAGGGGATATCGATAAGAAACCAGATTCGACAGACAATAGACCTTAAACAATGTAGCACCATATTTAAAGGATTGGTTCACTTCAGAATTAAAATTTCCTGATAATTTACTCCAAAATGTTCATGTCTTTCTTTCTTCAGTTGAAAAGAAATTAGGGATTTTGAGGAAAACATTCCAGGATTTTCTCCACATAGTGGACTTCACTGGGGTACAACTGGTTGAAGGTCAAAACTGCAGTTTCAATGCAGCTTCAAAAGGCATCACGTAATCACATTGGAAAGGTCACGCATGACTGCCGTCTATGTCGAAAAAGCGTAATTTTCACCTCCACCTTCAAAATTGTCCAACATTTTTGTTTTACCTTTTTTTGTAAAAGGCGTTTGACTTTGCACGTTCCCTTTGTAGACACTGGATCGGAACTTCTGCCTATGTCATGCATGAACTTTCCAATGTGATTACGGAATGTGTGGTGCATTGCAAAGCAGTGCAAGACAAGCATTTGTGGTTAAAAAGTATATATATATTTTTTTTTTTTTAGAAAATGACCAATCATTTCACAAGATAAGACCCTTATTCCTCATCTGGGATCATGTAGAGCTCTTTGAAGCTGCACTGAAACTGACATTTGGACCTTCAACACATTGGTAGCCATTGAAGTCCACTATACGGAGAAAAACCTGGAATGTTTTCCTCAAAAACCAAAATTACTTTTTGACTGACAAAAGAAAGACATGAACATCTTAGATGACATGGGGGTGAGTAAATTATCAGGAAATTTTAGCTCTGAAGTGAACTAATCCTTTAATTTGACAGGAATGAAAACATGGCTGTGAGGGATAGAACTGTGCTTTTATTTAACAACATAATGATTGTCCAGCTGACAAAAAAGCTGAAATAAATTCAGTAGACAAAACCTCCATAAAAGAGTTTTGAAAGGTGCGAGTTGTGAAAATTATGTGATATAGGACCTTTATACAGTGCTTGCCGTGAACACGGTAAGTCTATCCCTCACAGCCTTGTTTTCATCCGCGTTCAATTCAATATGCCGCCTAACCTGACTAAGGTCTATTCAAAATGTATCCAAAACCTTGCCTATTCAGTAACTAAAGAAAACTGGTTTGACTAAAATTTGGATCAAGTCAAGATCCAGAGGCTGTTTTTTATTTAAAAGGTGCAGTATGTAAGAATTCTGTCCGCTAGAGGTCGCTAGAAGCCTATTCAAAACAAAGGCGTAGCTTGATGACGGCAAGTTTGAGCGCAGAATCTTGGGACATGTGGTCTTCACCTCATAGCCAGTGGAAACAATCGGGATAGGACTCGGGAAGAAATCATGTTCATGGATGAGATTATTAATAACATTACTGTAGTATGAAGCAGAGCAGGACCGAGTGTTGTGGAGCTGAACGAGGAGCTGGAGCGATTGATCAACACACGCCTCACGAGCAGAGGGACTTGCCACGGTCGCTGGCGCCGCTTCCGCTTTTCTGGTCATGAGTATGAGGTAACGCAGCTCTGTTTATCATATTAGATTCATTTGAGTGTGTTGAAAATGTTATAACATTACTCTGTGTGTTTGCTCGGCTGCTGAGAGACACTATTCCACACTGCAGTAAGATAGATCAATTTTAGAATATCATATTAATAAATGCTGAATGGCTTGTGTTGATAAATGGCATGCAATTCATTATAACGTATTGTATGATGGCGAAAATGCTGTATTACTTTTACTATAAATAAAGCTGCATCTGATAATGCTATGTTAGCTACTTGACAAAATAGTGTTTTTCTCTGAGGCATGGTAAAGTATGGTACTCGCAAAAAAAAAAAAAAATAATAAATCAAGAAAATGAGATTTAAACAATAAGACCAAACGTGTTGAGCTATGTAATAATTAGTTTTCGGTCTTTAAAAATATATCAAAACAGTTTGTCTATTAAAATGTGTAATATATTAAAGCATCTTTGGTGTTTTCATGGTTTCTACAAAATAAAACCGGAAACCGAGGGTAATGCGGGTATGACGCCATTGACAGGTGACTCCTCAAAGCCTTAAGGGTTGGTTAAAATTGCAATTTTCTCATGATTTACAAATAGTTGCAAATATTTGGGATATTGTAAGTACTCAAGTGAACAAAATATATAACACTGGCTGAGTGGTTTTTGGATATTTTACTGCAAAAATATTACATATTGCACCTTTAAACAAATAAATAAATAAATAGGCCAAGGACAAATATATAAAGAAAATAAATTGTCAAAGAGGTGGAATTGTGGAATAACTGACAGGAAATTTAAAATGTGTAGTTCACTTTGCAAATTTGTATAAATTTATGAAAAGTTTAAGTAACTGTTTTGTTTTTGTATCTTTTGTATGGTTTAAATTTAGCTGTAGAACTGAAGCCTTATTTTATCTACACTTATTTCATAATACGCATGGAAAAATACTAAGGAAGTCAATGGCGTCCATCAACGGTTTGGTTGCCAACGTTCTTCAAAATATCTTCCTTTGTGTTCAGCAGAATAAAGAAAGTCATACAGGTTTGCAACAGTTTGAGAGTTTTTTGGGTGAACTATCCTATTAATTAATCCTATTAATGTGTCAAATTGTGTACTTTTTTAATAGAATTGTGTATGAGGTTTAAATTAATACATCTGATCAGTTCATGCATTCCATGATCTTGCTGTTGCTCTACTGTCTGAGCTACGAGAATGTGTGCTGTATGTAACCAAAGCCTGTGAACTCTGCCTCAGTTTTTCAAAACTTTCCTTTCATAATGCCAGCCATTCTTACCTGAATATCCACCTGCCAAGGCCAAGCACCTTCTGACGCAGAAGAACCTCCAACAATCCTGTTCGTCATTATTGGCCGACCACATTCTGAGACAAAGACACGATTCTGGTGAATCGTTTGCTTTCCTCTCACAAAACAACGCTAGCAGCCAATAAATCAGGTCAATTTCTCTTACCTTGAGCCTCGCCCATCCATAGCCCTGAATGGCGTCCAACATGAAATTAAAACAATGAGGTTACAATCAAACATTAAATCCATTAGAAACATTTAGCCCATTATTTTCAGAGAGAAAAATAACTAAAGTTGTTCACCTACCAATCAATACGACGAAGACAGTCCAATAACATGAGGTGTACCGCATCTTATCAAAATACCTGTATTCCGCGGCGCCTTCAGAAAAGTTGATAATTTGTTGATAATACAGCGGCGAGCGACGCAACTCTTTAAAACGCTTTTGTTTCTAGAAATATTCACTGCCTTGGTCGACGGGGTCGAGAGAATAGTGGATACGACGGCGTCGGGAGTTTCGCTCATGAAAAAAACATTAACCGAGATTATTTCTTCAAATGGTCTTCCTACCTGTCCTACCGTGACCAATCAGGAGCGCCCAGAGTGACTATAGACCCCGCCCACTTGTTCACATCAAGCAGTTTTGGTTTCTCTGTTTTGTTTCGGGAATTTGTCCTAGAATGTGGTAGGTCAGGGTGTCAGTAGATGACTAATGAATAGCCTACAAGTTTCAAAATATACCCTCTCAGTAAACACAGTGTGTGTCATCTAAACAACATAGCATTAGTAAAGCTTCAAGGTCTACAGTTCTGCCTTGTAGTGGCTTTTTAATCATTGATTTAATCGTTTTCCATAAAAGCTACTAGATTACTTCAGTTTTAGACTTTGGCATGTCATCTAATACTGCTGTGGGTTGAATGGACATTGTAAACTAGTTTTAGCAATTAGTCCCTTCTCACACGCACAATTGCACATGACTGAGAAACAGGTATAACAGGTTTAAATATCTTGGCCTCCACACATAATGCCAAGGAAGTTATCAACTACAAAGACTCATTATGTTTATTTGGCGGTCATGACTTTGTCATTTTGTGGTGGGCACATGTTAAAGTGGTAAAACCAGTCAGTACTTTGCAGCTGAAAATGCAATTATAAATTATTATTACTATTATTATAAAATCTTAACAAAGTATGTAACCTAAACAACAACTAAAAAAAACTTTATTAATCAAAATAAACCATAACAGGGTGATCAAGACCATCGAAGCACTGAAGGGCTGCATTAATAACCAGTTGACTGTACATTATCTCTCTTTATGACATGGCTATGTATGCACTAATAAAGTACAAAATAAGAATGCGATCAGTGATCTATACAGAGATCTAGATTGCTCATGAGTCATGACGTCATAAAGCCGCTGCGCCGCCATATTGGTATTGTAACACAGAATCATCTGATTTTAATGAGAAAACAACAAGTCAGCGTTTTTATATCTGAAGTCTCCCTGTACATTCTCACAACGCAAATGTATCTGTTGAACACAAAAGAAGATATTTTGAAGAATATGGGTAACCAAACAGTTGATGGACCCCATTATGGAAAATACTATGGAAGTCATGGGCCCATCAACTGTTTGGTTACCCATATTCTTCAAAATATCTTCTTTTGTGTTCAACAGCTACGTTTGCATTGTAAGAATGTACAGGGAGACTTCAGATATAAAAACGCTGACTCGTTTTCTCATTAAAACAGAAGAAAGAAATTCATACAGGTTTGGAACAACTTGAGGATGAGTAAATTATGACATTATTATAATTTTTGGATGAACTATCCCTTTAAGACTGACCTTATGGCTATGTCTGAAAGCTGAAAAATGCTGCCTCCCCAGGCAGAATAAGGAGGTGGAAAGGCAACAAAGCATATCCGAATCATGATCAAGTCACATCCTGTCTACTGAGATACCTTCATCTAATTGATTACTGAAGGCACCATAGATATATCCTTCATTATATTCCCCAGTCCTGTGCATTCAATGACAGCTGAGCTAAAGAATAAATATGGCATCTGAAAGTGTGGTTGGTGTTCAGTTTGTGTGTAAACAGCCTATGTTTTTGACCTTTTTTTTTTCTTTTCATTTTCAATAATGGGGGCTCTAGTGATAAATTAATATTGTAGTAATTAAATATTTGCTTAGTTATCATCAAAGCTCTTCATAAATCATAAATTCTGCCTCAGAAGTCTGTTCAAAATCAGCTTCAGAAGTTTATGCAACAAGTTATCTGACTAAGCTTTCGGAAGCAGCCAATTATATCATTTGCAGTGCTTCATGTGAGTGGGCAGATTTTTAAAGGGTTCGTTCACCCAAAAATGAAAATTCTGTCAATAATTACTCACCATCATGTCGTTCCACATCCGTTCAATCTTCGGAACACAAATTAAGATATTTTTGATGAAATCCGAAAGGTATATGACAGCAATATAATCAACACTTTCAAGGTCCAGAAAGGTACTAAAGACATCATTAAAACAGTCGACGTGACTGCAGTGGTTCAACATTAATGTCACGATGAGAATACCTTTTGTGTGCAAAAACAAAACAAAAAAGACCTTATACAACAATCTCTTCTCTTCCCTGTCAGGTGACGCAGTAAGCACAGTGAAGGTGTTTCCATGTTTACGTCCGCACGCTGGCTCAGTATTGGCCAAAGCTGATCATGTGAGCAGCACGACGCATCTGTGTGATGCTGACGCAGGAGCCGGCCAATAATGAGTCGGCGTTCTGACGTAGAACCTGGAAGCGCTGAATGTAAACAGCGTATGAGAATGACACAGAAGAGAAGAGATTGTTGAATAAAAGTCATTATTTTTGTTTTGTTTTTGCACACGAAAAGTATCTCGTCACTTTAGTATCTTTCTGGACCTTGAAAGTGTTGATTATATTGCTGTCTATGGACGAGAATATACCTCTTGGATTTTATCAAAAATATCTTAATTTGTGTTCTGAAGATGAACGAAGGTCTTACGGGTGTGGAACGACATGAGGGTGAGAAGTTAATGACAGAATTTTCATTTTTGGGTGATTTTTTTAATGCTAAAGAGTTCTTTTGCCGCAAATTCCTTGTTTCGATTCTCTGATTGGTGGAGATTCTTTGCAGAATCATGGGTAATGTAGTTTTTCATCAGGAATCCCACTGTTACACACTCAAAAAAAAAAAAAAAAAGTTGAAAAAATTTACATTTTACCTTGATGCTCACAGTAGGTCTGCATTAAAATGGAAAACAAATGTTTACCTCTACAACCAGTCTGTTGCACATATATGACAAAATAAATAAATAACAAATGACAGCAAAAGTGCAGTGAAATTCGCATTTACTTTGCATGAGAATTCACACACACACAAAAAAAAAAATGATTGCTAAATGAATGTTTTATGTTGGAAAATGTAGGAACCGGCACAAGGGGGCGCTAACACTTTCATTAATCAAATCCAAGCGGACAGACGCCGATCCTCTTCTGTTGTGCTTCTGCTGCGTCTGTCTCTCTTGTGTTCCTCCCTCTCGTGCTCTATCTGGCCTCGGGCGCTGTGTCTGCTTTTACAGCACGATTGAAGGTGACAGGGACAGAGAGGAGGGGTGAGAGAGGAGGGTGCACCACGGTGTCGCCAGGAGCAACAAACACTAGAGAGGAAACTAGAAAGTAGAGGGTGCGTAACAGAAAAGAACAGGATGTATAGACACGCCAAGAAGGTGTTGAAGGAAGCCTCGGTTCTACCAAGCATCAAGAACACATATAATAAACAAAAAAGATGGGAAAGTGTCTTTGATGACCAGAAGAAACCCTACAGGCTGAAATCTATTCATTCTCTTAAGTTGAGTGTTGTAGATCATCTCTGCTGACTGTCCCAGGATGAACTACACGAGTTATTTGATAAAGCTGCTCCACTCGGCTTTGTTTTAAGGACTTGATGAATATTTGTCTTGGCATTGTTGCTATGGTGACCACCCCTTCTCCCTTCATAGCCCCCTCCCGCCCCACTTTTAACCCCCAGCGCTAAAAAAAAAAAAAAAAAAAATAGGTAGAGAGGGATGGAGAGATGATGGGGAGGGGGGCTAGTTAAAAAAAAAAAATGCATGTCCTAAAGCTATATGAATCCCTGCAAGAAAACACACACACACACATATGGTCACATGATCACACAGACTTGTTCTCACAAATACACGCATACACAAGATGCACACAGTCACACTGTAGACAATACACAACTGTACATAAGACATAAACCAAAAATCTAATTCTAATTTGTATTATAAACTATAAAATTCGAATATGTATTTTATAGGCTTCTGTACATCATGACATTAACAGCCAAAAGGTTGGACACACTTAACTGTATGTTTCTTATGATAAAAACATTGATTTAAAGAAAAATAATAATAATGATAATAATATGTATATTTTGAATAAGTATTATTATTAATAATAAAATAATATTAATATTTTATTATTTATTTACTTTAATTTGTATTACTTATTAAATGTTTAGTTTATGATTAAATAATAATAAGTATTAATTTTAATATTACTGTATTAATAATACTACTAATAAGAATAATACTACTAATAAAAATAAAATATTGAATAAACAGTAAATGAATAAATATATTATTCAGAATATTTATTATTATTATTATCAGAACCATTTTTGTTTTTATGATTTATTATAAGTAAAGTATTTCTGAGGGGGCATCTTACCCCATGTATTACATTGTACATGCATCATGATATTACCATACACAGTCAAATGCTTAAATAATAATAACAATAATAATTATTATCATTATTACTAATAATAATAATAATAATACAACACATTTATTTATTTACATAGTTAATTAGTTAATAGTTATCTCTGAGCGGTTCATCTTACCCCTAGAGTCTAACTTTAATTTTCCACTTTAAAATAATAATTTTAAAAACTCTCCCTTTTGTTATCTTTATTCCCTTCACAGCCTCTCTCTTCTTACTTGATCATTTACAACACATTTTATTTTATTCTTTTTATATTATTGTTTATTTTATTTTATGTTTTTACAACATATAATTCTAATAAGAGTCTGTATGTGTATATGTGTATGAGATAGACAGTGAGGTAGGGGAAATAAAGTCTTGTCAACTGGAAATAAAGTAATGTGGCATTCCCCTGTTCCCCAACCTAAAGTCACACACACACACACACACACACACACACACACACACACACACACACACACACACACACACACACACTGGTTTATTTATATCCTCATCCAACTCTTATTTCTCTCTCATTATTCCTTCCACAACATATCATTTATTGTGTTTATCACAACAAATATAAATTAGTAATCCTGAGAAATATCTGTGCTTTTTGTTTATCGTTTATATTGTTTATTTAATGTATTCAGTGAGAAAGGTCAAATAATTGTTTCCGATGTTTTTCCAGTTATCAACATCTAGGGAAAACAATAGTAAAGTTTTTCATATTTTAATTTTTAAAAAATTGAATATACAATTATAATGAATAATGACACTTACAATTATACTTTGTGTTACACTACCTTGATTGCAGTGAATTACAAACAACAACCAAAAAAACAAAACAAAAAAAAACGCTATCATTGATTTTTTTTTTTTTTTTTTGCTTTTGGACCAAATGGAAATACAAAAATAATATTTGTTGATTGTCTCCCATTCGCTGCTATAGAAGTTTACCCAACTGATGATTTCCGCTTTTCAAAATCCTGGAAATGTAAAGTGTCCATTGTAACATGTATGATGACACTGGCATCATCTTTCAGAGGGGTAAAGTGGAATTGGACTGAACTATTTACAGAACCATTTAGAAAAGTTCACATTAAATCAGTATTTTCTAACTAAAAACTGCAGATTCAGCCAAGCTGAAGCAAACAGACTAACATCAATGATCAAAATGAAGAGCATTGAAAACATTCAGGCCCATGTCAATGACCTCACATTTCCCTCCCATATCCCACTTTTCTTTTAATGTGTACAGGCTAATTAATATTAAACTGTGCTCTTTGCTGCCATTCCCCTCTTTGTCTTTTTCATCACTCCATTATCTCTCGTGCGTTTTTTTGCTGCTCTCTCTCACTGGCATTAAGTTCAAACTTGACACTGATGTTGACTCGCTGTGTCACTCTTCTCTCTCTCTCTCTCTCTCTCTCTCTCTCACTTCCAGGACAATTGTGCCTGCAGATGCATTCCTCTCTCTCTCTGTGTCACTCCATACACACAGGTCATTGTTAACAAAGCAAGTGGGAAGGAATCCTTTAATAACACTTCTAAAAGAGGGCTAATATTGTATTGCTCCCTGGACGCGCTGCTCGTAATGTAACAACTGGTGAGTCAGATTTGTACTATCTTCTTTGTACTTCCTTATAATTTTGTAACTGCTGCATTGAATCCACATTTCTAATTTACCAGCGGTATTATTTTAATACATGAGGTATTAAAGGTAGCAGGTAAAAAGCAGGTTTTGGTACTTCAAGTAGTTTGGTTTATTCAAATATTTTTCAAATGTATTAAAATTAATTAAATATATGGTTATAAGTTGTGACAGCAATATTAAGATTCTTATTAAGTGGGGGTCATTTTTTAGGATTCTTTAGCAAGCCTAAGTGTCTGAGATCCTGACACCTCGCACTTCTGGAGACTCCAGGTAGGTTGCAGCTCTGGAAAATGGTGGCGATGGAGACTAAAGGGTTAATTCTTCACCTTAATTCTTAATTCTTTTGCAGTTAACATGTTTTGTTTCTTCTCCACCTGTTTTTGTCTGACCCTGCTGTCCCAATGAGCATTTTGCTGTCCCTTGGTAATGCTTTAACTTTGCAATTTCTAGTATTGCATTAGTACTGCATTCTTCTCATGGGCTTTTAATCATTTTTAAGTGTTAAATCTCTTTTTTTGTCTCATTTTACCTGTAAAAGAAAACCTGGCTATTAATTCTGCACACCTGAATATAAGGCGTTTTTCATTTCCACCCTTCATGAAAATTAATATTAAAAATTTTGAAATTAATAGCAGTTATTAAGATTGATGTGATTTGTAATTGGTAAAATGTGCCTGGAAAAATATATGATCAGAAAATGATATGATCAACTTACATAATAATTATGCACGCAGTATGTTAGTAAATGTTGACATTTGCTGTATGCTGTATCGTTCATTATTATTCCATGTTAATTAATGTAGCAAACTAATGTTAACATATGAAACCTTTAATTGTAAAGTTCTACCAAGAGTCCACCGGACTCAACACAGAAACTAAACTTTACCCCAAAATGGCAACTAGCCACAACCTCCCCTAAAATCAGCTTCTCAAACATTAAACATTTCTAATGTTCAAATATTGAAATATTTAGATAATATAGTATAATTATATCCGTCTGTGATTTTTATCAAATGATGTTGCAGTAGGTTGAGTATTGGCACTCCCAGTTTCACTTCTGAAACATTTTTCCTGAAAGTCATAGACAGTGAATGGATTATTTTGAATTCACATTGTTTCTAATGTACAAATCTGTACTGTACGTCCAGGTCAAATAATTCTTTAAAGAACGATGCTGCTGTAATTCACTTTAATGTGTGTGAACTCATGCTTCATCCTCACATTATTTGATTCTCTGTCGCTGCTTTTCCTTTTAAATCTTCTGTATAAAAAAAAAAAAGGGTCAAAGGTCTTAGTGTGTCTTAGGGAGTATAAATTCAATTAAAACAGTCTCTTCTTGTCTCTTTCCATTCTCAGGCTATTGTGGGCAAGTGCATGATGTTTGAGAGGTTAACCATGCTGAATCTCCAGAGCACTTCAAACTGGAGTGGATCCAATGACTGGTACCATCAGCAGAGCAACGTTCCCACGCAGCAGCACAGCACCGGTGAGAGGCCTGTTTGAGGCCTTGTCTGGCCATATGAGACATATTAACAAGGCATTCAAATGTGTGCGTACAAATGTTAGTTTAAAAATAACAAACCTTTCTACCAGTCAAATGTTTGGGCACACTGGACTGAATATATGTTTTTAATGATCTTTGAGGAACAAGTTGTATCTGCGTGACGATATGTACAAAACTAAAATGTCATGTTATTATTATTTTATTGATATTTGTGTTTCTATGTAAAATTAAGTCACATTTATTTATATTGCACTTTATACAGATTGTTTCACAGCAGCTTCACATTAATAAACTCGCAATTCCGACTTAATATCTGTCACGTCAGGCACAGAGACAAGTAGGAAGATCCAAATGCAGCTTTAATGGGGTAATCCAAAAACGTAATCCAAAAACAGGCAAGGGTCAAACTCCACAGAACGGTCCATACAAAAACAAGAAAAACACAAACAGAAGCCGGTGACCGTAAATGAAACCACAATAACAAAAGCAGAAACAAAGCAGGTATAAATAGACAGACACTAATGAACAAACACAAAACAGCTGAGTGCAATGACGGGCTAATGAGTCCGGGAAGTGGGTTATGGGAAATGAAGTCCAAGTGAGGTGAGAAATAATCCGTGTTGGAGTGCCCTCTAATGGCTAACCAGGGCACTCCAACTGGTGATCATGACAGTACCCCTCTCAACGGAGTGGCTACCAGACGCTCCACCTGACCAAACACAAAACAAAACTCTCAGGAGGGAGGTGGACTGGAGGAGGACCAGGGGGAGGGATGGTGGGCCAGGTCTATAGTCCCTGACTGAAGGCCAGGGGGGAGCCAGAGGAACAGTCCATGGGGGCTCTAACAAGGTAGGAGTCGTAGCTGAGTGTCAGGGCGGTGCTGGAAGAACTGCCCAGGCGGGTTTCAGCAGGGCAGATGGCCTGGGCGGTGGCTGCGGGGCAGAAAGCTTGGGTGGGGCCGGCAGGGCAGACCAAGGGGCCTCCGTGGCCATATCAGGAAGAGCTGGCTGCTCCGGGACGGCACCGGGCTCGGGCTGCTCCGGGCTCGGGCTGCTCCGGGCTCGGGCTGCCCCGGGACGGCACCGGGCTCGGGCTGCTCCGGGACGGCACCGGGCTCGGGCTGCTCCGGGACGGCACCGGGCTCGGGCTGCTCCGGGACGGCACCGGGCTCGGGCTGCTCCGGGACGGCAGAGGGCTCGGGCTGCTCCGGGACGGCAGAGGGCTCGGGCTGCTCTGGTCCGTGGTCACAAGACCTTAAGTGCGTTCTCCAAGCATGCAGAACTGTCAAAATATAAAAGTCAAAGACAGCCCTCTTGGCCATGTCAGGACTCACCGGGGGAGCATTTGGCTCCAATACCTCTGGGGTGGCCTCCAGGCCAACAGCGGGCTCTGGGAAGGCCTCCGGGCATTGAGGGATGGATGGACTCAGAGGCCGGAGCGGACTCTGAAGTGGACTCACGGACTGGAGCGGCCTCTGGAGCGGACTCACCGGCTGGAGCGGGCTCTGGAGCGGACTCACAGACTGGAATGATGGGCTGGAGCGGGGGCTAGAGCTATCCAAATCTGCCGTTCTTATGCAGATACAGGTAATGGGAGAAATTCCAGAAATTTAACCTCCCTACCAGCTCCATCTCCCATTGCGGCAGAGGGTCATCGAGACACTGATTAAAAATGTCTTTGAGGACTGCATCAGGGTGATTAAGCCTCTCCGGCCGCGACCATAACTTCTGGGTAAAACCCCACACCATACCCTTCTGATGAAGCGTGGTCAGATCTTGGGGACCGCTTCGATTTCCCTGGGTGCTAGTAGCTGACCAGATTCTCCTGCTGCTGGATCTGTTCATGATTGTGGTTTCTGTCACATGAGGCACAGAAACAAGAAGGTAAGATCCAAATGCAGCTTTAATGGGGTAATCCAAAAACGTAATCCAAAAACAGGCAAGAGAAACTCCACAGAAACTCCACAGAACAGTCCATACAAAAACAAGAAAAACACAAACAGAAGCCGGTGATTATAAATGAAACCACAATAACAAAAGCAGAAACAAACCAGGTATAAATAGACAGACACTAATGAACAAACACAAAACAGCTGAGTGCAATGACGGGATAATGAGTCCGGGAAGTGGGTTATGGGAAATTAAGTCCAAGTGAGGTGAGAAATAGTCCGTGTTGGAGTGCCCTCTAATGGCTAACCAGGACACTCCAACTGGTGATCATGACAATATCACACAATTCTGACTTTATAACTTGTAATTCTGACTTAATATCACACAACTCTGTCTTAATATCATGTAATTCTGACTTTATAACTCACAATTCCAATTTTATATCACACAATTCTGTCTTAATATCATATAATTATGACTTTATAACTTGCAATTCTGACTTTATATCACACAATTCCGACTTTATAACTCGCAATTCTGACTTTATAACTCTATATGACTTTTTATAAAAAGGTTAGTTCCTGTCCTTGATTCTGATTGGTCAATAGCTGTGTTTTATTCACGATAAAACGCACCGCGTAGGTCAGTCCTACGTTCATAATAAAAAAATCAGTTTTAATGTCCGATGTATTATCTTGTCCTTTTAACAGTTAAGGTGTTTTCCCGTGACTGACAGCAATAGTCAAAGCATTTGTCAGTTGCGCCTTGTTCCGTTCACAACAATTCAGTCTTTTCAATGTAAAAGTCTTCGTTACTGACTAACACACTCATAAAGACAGTCTTTGCCGCCATCTAATGGCGTAATAATTTAAGTTCTTGTTGCTGTTCATGGTCAGGGACTATTTTTTTCTGGCGGAAGGAAGGCTTTTAGTAAGAGTTTACTTCATGAAAGTTGCACTGTTACATACTTTTGGCTTTAATATTTGTATTGTGTGGTAACCGTTTTATAAAAGAAATGAGGTACTCAAGTCTAGTGCTGCATCTTGAATAAGTCATGGCTGAAGGGCCTCTCATACCTTATTGCTTACCTACACATTACTGGAAGAACCTTTGTTCATAACTTTGAGAAAACATTGCCATAACGTTAGCCAAAGTTCTGAGAATGTTCTCTGTTGGCTGGGTCAGCTCAGTTCAAATTTTGCTCTCATCCAGTAGTGTCAGTGCAGTTAAATTACTGAATATTAACTGTCTTTTAAATCCTAATGGAGCAAGCCAAAGCAACAGTGGCTACGAACTAATGATTATTCATAAGAATAATTCATAAGAACTCATGAATGGTTCCAGCTACACTTTCAGCTTTGTGAAGTCAGCAGGGTCTTAGGTGTTTCTAAACATGTATGTATGTGTATGCATCCTCAGTCGGTTACTGTTTCTATTCAGTTTCAGATGACTGCCTGGTGGACACGGATGGGAGGATGACAGGAAGAGGAGGACATGTAGAAAGAGATGAAGGAGAAGAGTCTCAACTGAGGCTGCAGTTGAAGAGGAAACTTCAGCGCAACAGAACCAGCTTCACAACAGAGCAGATTGAGGCCTTGGAGAAAGGTATGAAAATAGACAAAAAAGCTTAAAAAATTGTATTGCGATAAATGACAAAAAATAAAACCAACTGTCATTTATTTTATAGAAAGTTTTAAGTACTAATAAACTTCATCTAACAGAGTTTGAGAGAACACATTATCCGGATGTTTTCGCACGAGAGCGACTTGCAAACAAAATCGACCTTCCAGAGGCACGTATACAGGTAAGTTACTGTCATAGTTATTATGTTAACTTCGAAAATGCTGGAAGATATCATATATTCTTTCTCTGGACCTTGACTGTCAGGTGTGGTTTTCCAATCGAAGAGCCAAATGGAGGCGTGAGGAGAAGCTGCGAAACCAGAGGCGGTCTGGAGGCGGGACTTCCTGTTCTCAAACACACGCTCCACTGAACACGTCTTTTAATTCAGCTGTCTATCATCATCCGCATGGCAATAGTGCAGGTGAGAACGGAGATATACAGTGGAAAATCTGCATGGTGCTTAAAATATGATAGAGTATTAGAATGGTTTATTTAAGATTTAAGATTTTTTTATTTATTTATTTTGGTTTATTCCCATATTCGATTTGTTTCATGATTCTGATGCTTTAATATTAATTAAAATGATCTAAAATAGTCAATGTATTTATTTATTTTTAAAAAGGTAAGCTGTACAGCCTACTGCACTCAGAATTTGATGTTTTTTTTATACTTTTATTGTAATGCCTGAAGAAGCTAAAATTTATTTACATAATTCCCATACTTTCATTTGCATTTTTTCAGGGTTTTGATGTTTTAATGTACTGCATACTGTACTTGGCACTGAGAATATAACGCTTTTCTTCTTTATTTGTGTGTTTAGCATCCGTGATCAATCAGAGTGACACAACTCTGCCCAGTTATAACTCTCTCTCAGTCTATACTGGGGTCCAGGTGAGACTCCACTGCTCATTTTATGAAATTCATGTTTCATTTTAGCAAATCATTGCAATGCCATACATACTGCACATATGTACATCTGTGCTGCTATGTATTAGTGCCCTCTAGTGGTGACAATGGAACTGTCTATGAAAATCTGTGCTCAGAACAGAATACTAGCTCACTTACTGAATGTGCACAGCCTACTATTTTCTAAAAATAAGCAATATAATATGCATTATTCTATTTTTAACATTTCAAACATTAGTATACTCCATTATCACATGCCATCAAGCATGTGAGTTTTTATCGTATAAACATTATTTTACATTTTTCCTTCAATACTTTGTAAAATGTATTAACTTTTAGCAGTCTGGTCAAATAATGAGAAAAAAAAAAAAAGATGATCCTGTTAACTGTTACAGTTTTTTTTTTCAACTGCTTACACACATTTTCAAAACTGTGCCTCTTGTTTTTCTTCAAAACTTTACATACAAATCCAACAATCACACACACAAAATGCAAAATGCCTCACATCTCTTGCAAAATGAAGCACTGCATTCAAAATTTCACAAACACATCTCAAAAGCAAACATTTGTCTTACGTTGCAAATCTTTAATATTTCATAATATTCTATTTTTGGATATATCATATACACACAGTTATTCAAAACCTAAAGCTCTTCTTTCATGAGGTCCTCTGTACAAAATTGAAAGTAACTGGCAGAGAGAAGTTGAAAAATTCAATAATAAACACGAAAGCAAGATTGAAACCAAACAATTTATTTCTTTATTGTAAGCATTTGTGCTTATGAATACAGTATTACACAGTACAAAAGAACAGAAATACATCAACCATGTGTAGTTAGACAGAAACACTGGTTGTGTTTAAAAAAGGAAATCAAGATACTTCCTTATAGAGTTTTGTGTGTTTCATAGAGAATTGTGTGTTGTGTTTTGAAAAAAGTGTTTTATGAAGGCCAAAAATTACTGTGTGGTTTTGCAGATTTGGTGTGTGGTTCTGCTGTTTGAGTGTCAGGTTTCAGAAATATATAAAAATAACTTGTTCTAAAATTGCTAGAAAGCAAAGCCATATGTCTAACCAAGTTGTAGCTTATAGCCAAGTGTCCCACTACTACCGGGACAATGTCAGTTAACAGACTAATTAATCTCACTGGAGATGGATTGGAAAGTCGAGTTGATTGCATTACATTATTGTTGTACATTTTGGCAAATATATTCAGTGATATATTATGGTATTTACTGCAAAAATAGGAAGAGGTGGTATGTTAGTACTTCTGTTCTTCATTGCATTTCAATACTATTTTAAATGATTTAATTGTTTTATATACAATCTGTCTGGGTGTTCTTTATTTCTTTATTTTTTTGGTCTTACTCAACTGGACTTTTCTTTGCAGTCTGCTCCTTCTCCATCTGCCTCATCGTACTCCTGCATGCTTCCTCCGTCCCCGTCCGCGCCTCGCTCGTTTGAGACATCATACTCCTCTTCTCATCTTTCAGCTCCTCCTTCAACTAACACCAGCACAGATCAGTCTTATAGCAGCTCTTCAGTGACTATGAGAGCTAACGGTCAGTGGTTTCCATCACAACTTACAAGATCCTAACAAGGTCCTTTATATTTATTTTTTTATTATTTATTTACTTATTATAAATATACTTTTTACTTATTATTTACTTTTTATTATACCATGGTCTGTCTGAATACTCAAGTCTGATGGGTTGGAAAGTGTGCAATAAAACCGTCTAATGCACATAAAACCCCTCCTGTTCACTGTAAGCGGGACTCAAACCCAGGTTCACTGGCATGAGAGGTGGGTGCTCTAACAAGGAGGTTAAACGGTCAGTTCACCCAAAAATGAAAATTCTGCCATTTATTACTTACCCTCATGTCGTTCCACACCCGTAAGACCTTTGTTAAGCTTCGGAACGCAAATTAAGATATTTTTGTTGAAATCCGATGGCTCTGTGAGGTCTCCATAGGGTGCAATGTCATTTCCTCTCTAAAGATACATAAAGGTATTAAAAACATATTTAAATCAAAACGATTCAAAATAACAACTTATATAGTGATGGCCGATTTCAAAACACTGCTTCAGGAAGCTTCAGAGCATTGTGAATCAGTGTGTTGAATCTGCAGTTCGGAGTGCTAAAGTCATGTGATTTCAGCAGTTTGATGGGTTTGACACGCGATCCGAATCATGATTCGACACGCTGATTCATTATGCTCCGAAGATTCCTGAAGCAGTGTTTTGAAATCGACCATCACTAAATAAGTGACGGAGTGACTGAACCAATCTTTGTCATAGAGTACACATTTGTTCACATTGAGTTGACAGTTTGAACGTTCTTGTGCCCATTTATTTATTTTCAAGATTTGAGGTGAATTAGCCAGTGTTGTTTTCATTACAGTTAAAAAGCTGGGAACACAGAATGATATTCAAACTCACGTTAGATGCTTTTAACATGAAATAAAAGCACATAAACAGTACTTGATTTTGTCATTGCCATACTCTGTGTTGCTGTTTCAGCCGCAAAACCATTTCTAAAACAGAATGTAACACAGTTCGTATATACGGGAAGAAGGAGGCGGGAACCGGTGAACATTCAACAAAAATTTAATTCAAAATAAACAAAGACCAAACTCGCGGACTTCTGCCAGCAACACAAACATAATAAAACATAAAATAATATCCAGGCCTGGTCCTCTCTCGTCCTTCACTGTCGTCGCTCCTCCTTTTATGCTCCCGGAGCTCCTCCATGAGAGACTCAAGGCCGGTGCGCCTCCCAGGTGTAGCTTGTTAACTCTCGCGCCACCAGCTTCTCGTCGTTCCTTCACGGCTCTCGCCCACCCTGCTCGTCACACAGAATATTTGCATATCGCCCATCGCGGCTGGACAGGACAAAAACTTGAATTAAAATGGAAAAAATAAATTTTATCGTGTGTCATGGTGTCGCGTCTGGTTAGGACACGGTGTAAGCCTCACTCACATTCGAGTCATGCGTCACGGCACCATTGTAACCCCTCTTGTTCGAACCGCCCACTCTAAGCAGGACTCGAACCCGGGTCTGCCTCTTGAGTTCAGGGGAGTGAGATTTTACACGCACAGTTCTTACTCTTACTATTACACACAAGTCATTTGCTCTGTATTAGTCTTTCTCGATTGCTTAAACACTATAACCAGGCTTTTGAACTAAAATTTCAAAACCATAACACCATTTATCAAAAAGCACACCCATTTCCCAAAACACTATTCCCTGTTTTGACACATGAGTCAGATTTGTTGAACTGTCACTGCAAAACTCTTACACACAATTCCCTTCATTTCTCATTGCCTACACCATGTTGTCATTTAGAAAGCACTAGCATTCAATATTGTTCACTCAAGTCAGCGTAGCTTGAGCTCAATTAGCACACAGTTACCCACGTGGAAACACTAAGGGCCCTATTTTAATGATCTAAACGCAAAGTGTAAAGTGCACTCAGGGCGTGTCCAAATCCACTTTTGCTATTTTAATGACGGAAAAACAGTCCGTGTGCCGGGGCGCATTTTTGAAATGGGTTGTCCCTATTCTCTTAATGAGTAATGGGCGTAACATTCAATAAAACCAATCAGAGTGTCATCTCCCATTCCCTTTAAGAGCGAGATGCGCTCGCGCCATGGCGGATTGCTATTTACATGGCGGAATTTGTTGGCGGAAAAGCTGAAAGCTTTTCAAGTGAAGAAACCGAAGAAACTTTGCTCGTGCGCGAAGTTAAAGTGCGCGAGCAGATCATCTACGGGACAAGCAGGAATCCACCAAATCTTCCCGAGTTGAAGAAGGCGTGGGATGAATTAGCAGTGATTGTGTCCGTTATAAGTAGTAATAGGCTGAATTGAAAATAGGTAGCCTAATTCCAATGCACGCAATGACTATTCATCATTACATTTTTATATTTATGTAGCCTACACAATAATATTCTTTTACACTGTAATCCTTTTGTTTTTAATATTTGGCATGTTTGTGTGATGCGCATCCCTGTGTGCAATAACAAAGTCCCTTTAAGAAAAGTAATTTCACTCGGCGGCCATCTTTGAAACGCCTCTCGGGCATCCTGGGCATCATGCCCTATCTCTTTGAATGGGGAAACATCAAATTCTCCAAAACTGTTCGCCAACCTTATGATTCAATTTCATATTTGAAATCACCAATGAAATCTAACAACAACCGGCTCATAAATTTAGATTCTAAACGCTCGAATCATGGCAAAAAACTGTATTTTTCAGGCTGGATCAAGCTAATGCGCATGCGCAGACCTCCGAAGAGACGCGCGTCTGACTGTTTCTATAGAAACCGGCAATTAATGGCGGCTGAAGTGACACGATGAATTTACCAGTCGGCGATTGGCTCTTATTTAGAAGGTGGGACTTATTCCGCCATATTGCGCGTTACACTTTCTCCCATTCACAACTATACGAGTGACACGTCTTGTGTTATTCTATAGTCTTTGGTAATAAGCAAAGTCAACGCGCACTGTGGACGCGCCCAGAGGTGCAGTTTCTACCAACGCGCTGTAAAAAAAAAATATTGCACCATTGACTTTAGACTTTAGACCTTGTTTGAGTTGGTCTATGGCGCAGTCTATTTTCAGCTCCTTAAAATAGCAATGCACCTGAACACACCTCTTTTTTAGACCAGCACGCCCATGGGCGCACTAACTGGCGCAAATGCGTTTACTAATTTACGGACGTGGCGCTGAACGGGAAGATGCGAATGGCGCCGAATGCAAACTAGCAAACATACTTGCGCTGCGCCTTGCGTCGCATTGCGCCGGGTGTATTATGGGGCCTTAAGAGTCAAAATGTATCACACACCAATCAAAACCTTCAATAGAGAGATAAAAGAGCCAGAGAGAGTTCATTGAGTTTTAGAACAATGGATCCAGAGAGATGTGATTGAAAAGGACAAGGACACCAGAGAGGAGGAAAAGGAGGAAGAGGATGAGCAAGAGCAGTAAGGAGTGGAGGAAGAGGGGCAAGGAGACAAGGAGTCTCAGATGAAATTTGTGCCACTAGTTGACCATGTCCTTGTCCATGGTATGACTATGAGGCAGGCTGGGCAATGAGTTCAGCCAAACTTAAGTTCCTTCACCATCGCTTCAATCATAAGAACCTTGAGGGAGGAAATGGGTGTAGGTGTACTTCTATTTTTGTAGTTCATAGAGATGATGGAATGGAAGAAGCCTGACTAGACTTTTCAGTTGATGCGTGCCAGGGGTGGATCAAGAGGTAAAATCCTGGCCCTATCAAGAGGATTTTTGTTGTTGTTTGTTGTAATGTAATGTACAGTACATTAAGGAATAAAAAATGTGCAAATGTATACATGTGTTCATCATGTGAAAACTTATTACATGTGAATTACTTATTACAACACAACTTATTACTGGTTTTGTTTTTGGTTTTTGTAGTGTTGTTTTGAATTTATCTCATTGGTGTGTAAGACTATGTTGTAGTGTGTGTGTTTTTGAGGGCTTGTGTGTGATGTCTGAGGGCAAAGTTTGGTTTTTCAGCAAGAGTGAATGGTTTTGAGTGTAGAGCTTCATTTTGAACTCAAAATAGGAGGTTTGGGGAATTGGGCGAGACTTTATGGATTCGTGTTTACTATTTTGAGAATATGACGCATAGTTTCAAAAAATGTGTTTAAGCAATCAAGAAAAACTGTAAACACATTTCTTGAATCTATGCCTCATATTCTCAAAATAGTAAACACAAATCCATAACGTCTCACCCAATTCCCAGTACAATACATCAAACAACAACAAAAATCCTCTTGATAGGGCCAGGATTTTACCTCTTGGTAAAGTCCTCTTGATCCACCCCTGGCACGCATCAACTGAAAAGTCTAGTCAGCCTTCTTCCATTCCATCATCTCTATGTCCTACAAAAATAGAAGTACACCTACACCGTTTCCTCCCTCAAGGTTCTTATGATTGAAGCAATGGTGAAGGAACTTACAGTTTTTTCAATTGCTAACATACTTTTTTCCAATCTGTAGTCACATTTTCAAAACTCTAAACACATTTGGCAGAACATCCGTCTGTTGTGGCCATACTATTAACACAATTCATGTCATTTTCATACAAAATGCAGTCAATTAACACGTTTCTAAAATGCTTACATTTTCTTTTCATATAAGCTTACCTCATACCAAAATCATGGATCTTTCTCATCTTATTTGCAAATGTTTAAACACAGCAAGTCAGAAAGGAAGACCTAATGTTCCAATCATTAAATATAGGATAAAACCTATACTTCTGCAACAACAGCAGCTCAAAAGTATTGAAAATATACATATAACACATACTGAAACAATTGCTAAGTATTTTTAATTAGCAGATCACTTAAATATTTGGCAGATTCCAGTCTCAGTAAAATAGGACTCTTTGAATCGGATTTGTTCAGTGTGTATGAAGAACAACACAGAGGAGCAGAGAGAAAATAATATCTGGGTGAGGGAGAGGAATGGATGAAGGAGGAGAGTAGAAGTTGGATCAGGACAAGAGGTAGAGGAGAGGAGGAAGAATGTGTGCTGGATTGTGCATCTCTATGGTTTTCCCCCTTACACATGATGAACATATGAAAGCTTATTTCTGCTATAAATAGAAAATAAAAAAGGTAATTGTGACTTTTTATCTCACAATTCTGAGAATAATAAAAGTCAGAATTGTGAGATATAAACTCACAATTGCAAAATAAAAAATATTTTTGATAAAAAGTCACAATTACCTTTTATGCTTTTTTATTCTGTGGTGGAAAAAAAGCTTCCATAATAACCAAAGACCATGTATGTTGGATTTGTTGTTGATCAGTGGCAGCAATTTCATGTTTTCATTTCAGTAAAAGCTTTATACTACAATGATTCCACAACCATTGTTCCATATTTACAAAATATGTGGTCTGCACAGGGCACTAGCCTCCAAGTGGACACCATCCCACCCTCATGAGTGCACCATCAACACCACACACCCACCCCCAGAAAGAGATTTCAACCAAGAGGGACACTATAGTTCTGCATAAGGGACTCATTTGACCAGTAGTTGCCCTGAGCAATTCTGTTACTTCTTCTTCTCTTTTTCTACTGCACATTCTATAAAATAATGACTCACTTCTGATGCCAAGAATGCACACATTCAACACTCAACCAAACATGTAGAATGGCTTACATGCATTATACTTTTACTGCAGGAAAAGAAAACTGAATTTTAAAAAATATGAATTTCATATTTTCTGCAGGTAAAACTGAAACATGACAGTAATGCAGTTTTCATAATTTTTACAGTTTTCAGCTGTTACAGTTTTTTACAGACGCTAGGACACATTTCTCAATACTTAGTTCACTTTTGCAAAACTCTTCACACAGTGAGCACAACAGAAGTCTATGTGGGCTAAACTGAGGATCAATTATTATTGTTTTGGCACAAAATGCATCCAATGACTACATCTCTCAAATTTCATCAATTCTTTTCTCACTCAGACACAACAACTGTCAAAACTCTTTGTACGTACAGGCCAGTTTGCACATGCTTACATACTGTTTTCAAAACTGTTAAACTTATGTTCAAAACAATAACATAATACAAAACTGAATAAGACAGCAATTTGCTACATTCCTACAGTAATATTTTAATAAAATATATTTTAAATCTTAAAATTAAATGCTATAAAACAATTGAATTGTATCTGTATCAGTGGATGGTGTGTATACAAATTCTTGTATTTTGGAATTATAAAAAATTATAAAAATAAATAAACGACATAAAATATTGACGAATTCTGCATCATGTCTGATTCATTTCAGTATATGGCAGTGAATTATAAACAGAGATGTGTCCTTGTTTTACACAAGAAAACATGTATAATGCTACATGTTGTTAGTGTTTTTTAGGTCATTGTTTTGTGGGTGACAAAGTGTGTTTGTCAGCTGTCAACCTTTGCTAGTGTTCTGGAAGAATGAGTTGATTTGAGACCTGAATAAAGTGTTTTGGTAGTTGTAGTGCATTTTGAATGTGAAATGAACTGCTTTGCCAAAATGAAAGTTGGTTAGGAGAACTGTGTGAAGAGTTTTGCAAAAGTGACCTAAGTATTGAGAAATGTGTCCTAGCGTCTGTAAAAAACTGTAGTATTTTGACAGTCATTGCACTTTGATTGACAATATGTTCATGTGGATAAAAAACTAGTGCTAGTGTTTGACAGAACGACTCGCTTTTGAATCAGGTTTGCTGTGTTTTGATAGAGTTAGTATGTGTAGAAAAAGGTTTTTAGCATTTTGAAATGTAGAGTTTGTGTTTATTTAACAAAATATGATTCTGAGCAGAAAATTAACTATTTGGCTAATTGTGTGATGTAGGTGCGTTGCTGTGTTAAGAGTTTAGAAAAAGCACTTTAAGTATTGGTAAACGCTTGTTAGCAATTGAAAAAAAAACTGTAAGTTTGGCTGAACTCATTGCCCAACCTGCCTCATAGTCATACCATGGACAAGAACATGGTCAACTAGTGGCACAAATTTCATCTGAGACTCCTTGTCTCCTTGCCCCTCCTCCTCTTCCTCTTCCTTCCCCTCTTCCTCCACTCCTTACTGCTCTTGCTCATCCTCTTCCTCCTCTCTGGTGTCCTCGTGCTTTTCAATCACATCTCTCTGGATCCATTGTTCCAAAACTCAATGAACTCTCTCTGGCTCTTTTATCTCTCTATTGAAGGTTTTGATTGGTGTGTGATCAATTTGGACTCTTAGTGTTTCCACTGTGTGCTAATTGAGCTCAAGCTACGCTGAACAATGTTGAATGCTAGTGCTTGCTAAATGACAACATGGTGTAGGCAATGAGAAATGAAGGGAATTGTGTGTAGAGTTTTGCAGTGACAGTTCAACAAATCTGACTCATGTGGCAAAAAGGGGAATAGTGTTTATAGATTTGGGAAATGTGCTTTTTGATAAATGGCGTTATGGTTTTGAAATTTTAGTTTACAAAGCCTGGTTATAGTGTTTAAGCAATAGAGAAAAAGTCGGTAACACTTTACAATACAGTTCATTAGTAAACATCAGTTAACTACATTTGTTAAAGGTACAATTTGTGATATTTTTTTCCGCTAGAGGTCGCTAGAAGCCTATTCAAAACAAAACAAAGGCGTAGTTTGATGACGCCAAGTTTTAGAGCGGAAACTTGGGACATGTGGTCTCCATCTCAACGGACGGTGCAAAAGAATAGGAATTGGAGTCTGGAAGAACTCATGTTCGTGGATGCGATTATTAACGTTATTGTAGTATGAAGCAGAACAGGACCGAGTGTTGCGGGAGCTGAACGAGGAGCTGGAGCGATTGATCAACACACGCCTCACGAGCAGCGGGACTTTTATTATGACACAGTCGCCGGCGCCGCTTCCTCTTTTCCGGTCATGAGTTTACGGGAGCTGTCCTTGTCGACAGAACCAGCGGCAGATGGTAAACAGTAATTATGTTCCATAAATAAGTAACACAATCCACCATAAAACGTGCAAGAAGTAAATAAGGAACTGCTTGAAGCGAGCTAGTGGTTTGCTGGACGCTAGAAACTACTTCCGCATTTGTCCACGGCACTGTTGTCATGTGGTTTCTGGTTTCAGTAAAGGCGGTAACAAAGGTAACTGACGTCATTGACAGGCGACTGCACTGCCCCGTGTCACTGTTTAGAATGGGAATTTTCTCATGATTTACAAGTAGTTGAAAACATTAGAGATATTGTTAGTAATCAGCTGGACAAAATATATAACACTAGCCTAGTGATTTTTTTATATTTTACTGCAAAAATTTTACATATTGTACCTTTAACATGAACTAATAATGAACTGCACTTATACAGCATTTATTAATCTTTCACTGATTCTTGAGAAGTGGGACAAAACAGGATGCAATATTGAAAAAAATAAACCTTATTCTCAGGCAAGTTAAACTACATTTATGTATCTTACATGTAATAAGCTACTGAGCAATGCTTTGATACAACCTCCCAACTTTACTCTTTTTAATCAAAATGTGCTTTTTACCTTGCCATCACTTATATTGTGTCAACACCGTCAGACAACAAAAACACAAATTAATTTTCACTCACATTATGCAAGACCTATAAAAAGTATAGTAAACACTCATTTTTACCAAGGCTGACAGAGGCCACAAAAAAATACTTTCAATATGTGTATATATATTTATTATAAAGATTTTCATTTGTGTTTCTTTAAATTGGACTGTGAAATATAACTTTAACTTTATCTTTAACAAAAATCAAGATGATTTTAACATTTCAAAACCCATTCTCATGTTAGCAGACAGATTACATTTTTACCTATGACCAACAATTCCTAAACAAATATAAAATATCATAATGATATATCAAAATATTCATCTGACGGAGTTGACACATCTGACGGTGTTGACGAAAACCTGACTTGTAGTCATGTTAACTATCAAATACTTGAATCAATCAATTACTCTATTAAAACAAACACAACAAACAGTGAGTATGTTAACAAAACAAAAATAATGACTTTATTCAACAATATCTGTAGAACCTGGAAGCGCTGAACATATAAACAGCATAGAAGAATGACACAGAAGCGAGGATACTGTTGAATAAAATCGTTATTTTTGTTTAGTTTTTGGGCTAAAAAGTATTCTCGTCTCTTCATAATATTGAGGTAGAACCACAGCACTTAAGTTGAACCACTTGAGTTTTAACAATGTCTTTAGTACCTTTCTGGACCTTGAAAGTGGTGATTATATTGCTGTCTATGGACAAGTCATAAACCTCTTGGATTTCATCAAAAATATCTTAATTTGTGGTCTGAAGGTCTTATGTGGAACGACATGAGGGGGCAATTAAAGGATTAAAAGATTAGTTCACTTTAAAATGACAATTAGCCCAAGCTTTACTCACCCTCAAGCCATCCTAGGTGTTTATGACTTTCTGCTTTCTGACGAATACAACTGGAGAAATATTAATAATCACCCTGATGCTCCTAATCTTTATAATGGGAGTGCACAGAAACCACCTGTTTGAAACACAAAAAAGTGCATCCATCCATCATAAACATACTCCACACAGCTCTGGGGGATTAATAAAGTCCTTCTGAAGCGAAACGATGTGTTAAAAAAATATCCATATTTAACTAAGGAAGAAGCATTTTTAACTGTTAGAGTTTTACACTTTCTTCCTAAGTTGAATATGGAAGGCGGTCTGGCGGAAGCTAGATATTTTACTTCATAATGTGTTGAATATGAATATTTTTTTTTTTACACAAATGCATTGCTTCAAGTCAGATGGACTTTATTAACCCCCCGGAGCTGTGTGGAGTACATTTATGATGGATGGATGCACTTTTTTGAGTTTTAAACAGGTAGTTTCTGTGCACTGCCATTATAAAAGCTTATCGGAGCAGCAGGGTAATAATTAAATTAAGCCTAACTCTGCTAGAAGTGATGACTAATCCACAAAAGCAATATACGCTGTCAGGTCATATAGTTAGTATTAGTACAATATTAGAAAAACTATACACTATTTTATATTTAATATAATTAAAAATGACTTGAAAACCACAAAAATATGATGACTTCATGTTGAATGTCAACTCCGTCATTGGCCTGTCACCACCATCAGACAGAAAATCTGACGGTGTTGACACTGACGGTGTTGACATATTGGCATTTCTTTCACAAAACAAATGGAGTTCATGTAGTAGCCATTTTGTTTTCTCTGTTGATGCTATATGCTAATAGAACCTGCTTCAGGAGAAAAAAATAATCTAAAAATTTTGAATAATTTCCTCATGAATTGGAAGAGGGTGTTGACATATCATGGTTGTGACACAGGGAATATTAACATTAAGATTTAAAATATTCTAAAATTATAAAACTTACTAGAGCCTGTCTGACATTGATGTACTCTGCAGAGGTGGAATGTGGCAAGGGGGTCCCTCAGAGTGACAGCTGCCCCTGATATTCCCTGATATTATTACATTTTAATAAATGTCTGACGGTGTTGACAAAAAGTGGGGACACAACTTGGAAATCTTATAAAACATGCATGTGTCATTGAAAAACAATATTGCTCTGACATGAAATATTATCAAGTATTGCTTTTTATAAAACAAGCTTTTTCATCATTAAAAAAAAAACATTTTTATCCATTTTATTGCATACAAATTTTTGAACCCTTCTCTGTGGACACACTGTTTTAGATGTAGTGAGAAGACAATAAGTGTTATACATTTGATATAATAATGATAAAATTAAATTGAAGGGGATAATTGTGATAAATACTTTCTATTATTAATCCCTCATAACATTTAAAATAGAAAATATTTTTATTTTTAAACCTAATAGCAGTTACAATTGCTGGACATGTTTTGTCCCATCTCTCAAGAATCAGTGCTTTGTTAATGTTAATTTCAACATTTACTAATACATTATTAAAAGCTTGTTAACATTAGTTAATGCACTGTGAACTAACATGAACAAAGAATGAACAACTGTATTCTCATTAACTAACACTAATGAAGATTAGTAAATACAGTAACAAATGTATTGCTCATTGTTAGTTCATGTTAGTTAATACATTAACTAATGTTTAACAAATGAACCGTATTGTAAAGTGTTACCAAAAAGTCTAATGTGCCGTTTTCATTGAAGCTCACACATACAGTATACGTCAAAAAACAAAACAAACAAACCAAAAAAAACATGCGTCACTGTATTCACGTTTCACTGAAGCACACGAGCATTCGTCACTCGGAGATCGTGCTCCGCACACACAGAAACATTCAGGAGCACAGATCACTATATTGTATTTCTCAGCAATGAGAGGGTAACATCACTGGTTTTGAAGTAATTAAACTCACAGCTTTGATAATAGAAAGAGACACTGAACAGACGCAGGTAATTCACACATGCTTCTCTCATTTCTTTCTTTCTTTCTCTCTCAATAATGAATTCAAATAAATGCTATAATTCATTCATTGAAATAAATGTAATTTTATGCATTTATAACTTTATCTCTGTCTGATTCAAAGTGGGCAGAATGTTGTGATGTGAAAAACTACAAGACAACCGCTTAAATTAGAAAGGCAAAAAAAAAAAAAAAAGCCCACTATTGTTGATGTGCCAAAAACCGTAACCCTGAAACTGAAACGACATAAGCTTGAGCTAATTATCATTTTTAATTATTTACTAATTACTCAATTATTGTTTACTTATTTATATATTTGATTACTTATTTATTTACTTATTTATATTTGATTGCTGTTTTTACAGATAATAGTGCATTAAATGTTCCTACTTTTTCTGCTTTAGGTTTGATTTCTCGAGGTGTTTCTGTACCTGTCCAGGTACCAGGAAATGATCAAACTCTGGGCCAGTACTGGGCCAGACTGCAGTGAAAAGGGGAGGAAGATTTTGCTTTAGAAAACTAAATATGTTTACAAAAGGTAAAAACCCCTTTAGAACAAATTGTTCTAAACTCAAAGGAAGGTGATCCTCTGATGGTTGCACATAAAGAACAAAGTTCCTTCATTTGACATGCACATTTATCCATATTTTTCAATCAGGATTGTATGTGATTTATATGATGATGCACTGCACAATGACAATCCTCTTTTCAAGAAATCATAATCATTGACGTGGGTTCCTGGCAGCAACTTTACAGAACTGGGAAGCATGAATGATATTTTAAGAACATAATTCTGGCTTCCATTTCTTTTATGATAATTTCTCATTTTCTTTACTGTAATCTCCTCATTATAGTTCTTCTTTTGTTGTGATCATTTTCATAATCTATCACTTTTTATGAAACATTTATGACATTGTTCTTTCATAAACCTCAGTAAGCTTGTGACAATCAAAGCAAATGCCTAGTTCATCCAGAGCAGGCACTGAGATGCAGTCATGTGACTTTCACTTAAGACCAATGAACCAATGATTGATTTAGGGAAAGGGTTAGTTCACCCAAAAATGAAAATTCAGTCATTAATTACTCGCCCTCATGTCGTTCCACACCCATAAGACCTTCATTCATCTTCATAAATCCGATGGCTCAGTAACATATTTAAAACAGTTAATGTCAGTGGTTCAACCTTAATATTATAAAGTGACAAGAATGCTTTTCGTATGCCAAAAAACTAAATAATGACTTTATTCAACAATATCTAGTGATGGGCGATTTCAAAACACTGCCAAAGTTGGCAGTTAGAAACATGCTCTGGACCACTCATTCGAAACGAAAGATTTGTAAAACTTTGAAGCTTCATGAAGCAGTGTTTTGAAATTGGCCATCACTAGATATTGTTGAATAAAGTCACTATTTTTCTTTTTTGGTGCATAAAAAGTATTCTTGTCACTTCATAACATTAAGGTTGAACCACTGTAGTCACATGACCTGTTTTAAATATGTCTTTAGTAGCTTTTTGGTCATCTGAAAGTGTAAATTATCTTGCTGGCGATTCAGGCCTCACAGAGCCATCGGATTTTATCAAAAATATCTTAATTTGTGTTCCGAAGATGAACAGAGGTATTACGGGTTTGGAACGACATGAGGGTGAGTAATTAATGACAGAAATTTAATTTTTGGATGAAATAACCCTTTAAAAAAGTCAACAAGGATTTAGTATGCACAATTATTTTTGCCAAAAATTCTCCAGCATAAAGCTCATCTGCAAATCCAAAGTGTTGTGTTTTAAATACTGTAGTGTTGTGTTCAATTTCTCCTGTGTTTTTATTTCTTTGTTCAAATTTATGTTATTTATCATACAGTATATTTATGAGGAAATCTGTTTGAATATTGGGAAAATATCTACTTAAACTATAGTTTATAGATTAGTTTATGTGTGTGTGTGAACGAGGAATTAAGGATTTACAGTGGGGTACAAATTAAAGGCACAATATGTACGATTTATGTACGAAAATCACTAAAACAATGTTATATGTTTTGTTGACTTGTGTACTTACATTATCCCAAATGTTACCAACAATTTTTAAATCCAGAGAAATCTGTTATTTTAACCAGGACATGGACCGTGTCCATGCGATGCCTTTCAATTACATCATACCTGCTTTTGTAGATACCATGGACACACCAAAGACACTTTAATATATTATGTGTTTTATTAGACAGGTGGGTAGCTGATAGGATACATTTATAGACTGAAAACTAATTAATGTTATATAGCTCAACACAGCTTATTGTTTGAATCACTTGCTTTCTTGATTTACCAGCGAACGAGTAATGTACAGTGCACTCAATGTATTTAGCATTCACTCCGGCGGCCTCATTCAAATTTAATACATTAGCTCATGAATACGATGAGTCCCGGTTGCTTTCCATCAGCTGTGGAGGTGAGATGAGAAATCCCATGATTCCACGCTCATTCACGACGTCAAGATTAGGGCCAAGCAATAATAAAAAAATAAAACCATCTCAAGATTAAAGTTGTTCAATTTCAAGAAAAAACTCGTTAAATTTCGAGAAAAATGTCAAAATAAAATGTTGAGAATAAACTCGTTAAATTAAGAGAAAAAACTTGTTAAATTTTGAGATAAAGGTTGAGATAAAATGTTGAGAATAAACTCCTTAAATTACGAGAAAAAAGTCGTTAAATTTCAAGCAAAAAGTTGAGATAAAATGTTGAGAATAAAGTCATTAAATTATGAGAAAAAAAGTTGTTAAATTACGAGAACACAGTTGTTAAATTATGAGAACAAATTCATTATTTAAATACTTTTTTTCTTGTAATTTAACGACTTTTTTCTCATAATTGAATGAGTTTATTCTCAACATTTTATCTCAACTTTTTTCTCGAAATTTAACGACTTTTTTCTCGTAATTTTACGAATTTGTTCTCATAATCTAATTACTTTTTTTCTCGTAATTTAACGAGTTTATTCTCAACATTTTATATCGACTTTTTTCTCTCGAAATTTAACGAGTTTTTTCTCGTAATTTAACGAGTTTATTCTCAACATTTTATCTCGACTTTTTTCTCGAAATTTAACGACTTTTTTCTCGTAATTTTACGAATTTGTTCTCATAATCTAATTACTTTTTTTCTCGTAATTTAACGAGTTTATTCTCAACATTTTATATCGACTTTTTTCTCTCGAAATTTAACGAGTTTTTTCTCGTAATTTAACGAGTTTATTCTCAACATTTTATCTCGACTTTTTTCTCGAAATTTAACGATTTTTTTCTCAAAATTTAACAACTTTAATCTCGAGATGGTTTTATTTTTTTATTATTGCTTGATCCTAATCCTCTTCCATATGAAAGTGCTTCTTTCATCCTTTTTTTCTTTTTTATTTAATACACACACATTTTGATTGCAAATTATATTATCAGCAAAATAATTTCCATGAAAAATAGAACTGAAAAATTGACATGAATTTCAGAATGTCTTTGTATGTCTGCCTTTTGCTTTAATGACAACAGCATCTTCTTTAAAAAAAAATATTTTTATATAAATTTAAAAGTCCTAAGACATTGTTTATTTCCTAAAATATGTTTATTTTCAGATTTCAATTGAAAAACAAGGTTGTCAGTGTTGTATTTTGGACCCCACTGTACTGTATGTGTGGATGTTGTGTTCACTCGCTTCAGTCGACCCATTTCATGAATGCATTAAACCCTTTAATAAAACATTTATCTTGCAATCATGTGCTGTGACTTGTAATTGTCTGAAATGCAAAATATAGCATCATCCCAAATTTATGACCATAATTATTTTAGTCCATTCAACCAAATAACCATTAAAAAAATAATCTTATTGTTCATATTTTGTCGCATGTAAATCGTTTTGCTTCCATAAGGGACATTTTGATTGCATAACGCTTCATGCGAATTATGTCTCTCCATGTATGTCCCTTTTACTAGTTTCATATTGTGTTACCCTCAGTCAAACAAAGACACTTGATGAGTCACTAGCTTTAAATAGTTTAAGTGAAGCAGGAATTAACCCAGATTGTCTCCCTTTCGTTCTTTCTTTCTCTTCATCTCTCTCTCTCTCTCTCTCTCAAGGCATTAGTGATACTGTGTCATGTAGCACTAATAGTGCTTTCAGATGCACTCTGGCAGTTGGTGGGGGGGGGGGGGGGGGGGGGTGGGGTGGGAAAAGATGGGAGAGAAGCACCACTGATGGTTTGCAGGCACTTCTAAACAACAGGAAATGGCCATTTACAACTCACAGATATGATCGTTTTATATTGTCTGGTACTGCATGTTAATAACTTTTTATGAGTCATTTACAGGAAAACAGAGGTGAAAAGAACTGACATTTGTCAACACAAACAGAAAGAGGAAGTCTGATCTGTGAAGTCCAAATAAAGAAATGTCTCACACATTTTGGCTATTTAGAGTTTTAAATCCCCCTTCATATTAGTACTGGAAAAAAAGTAATAACTTTTTTATGTTATGGATATTTATATAAATTGGCTTTGCACTGTCTTTCACAATTGGGTGCACTGGCAATGGCACTGACATATTTTAAGATATGTTGGTACAAGTTGCTTTCAGTTAAAACAGCTCAAACATGCATTTTAATCGAGGACTAGCTTAAGCCTTGTCTGTGAAACCAATTATTAGACCAAGTCTGAGAAAACATGAGGTCAATATATATACACAGGGACTAATGACTAGACAAGACACCTGGGCACGTTCAAGCTCAAACCGGTGCGCAATGTTTTGCTACGGTTGACATGTTTCCTGGAAACGGTGTTCAAAAGGGTTTGAGATACGTTTTCTCTTGTTTGGTGAGTGTGTCAAAAATGTTAGCCCAATCAGCAGCAACATGTAAATAAACCACGCAGTATTAAAGAGACAGCTCGCACAATGGGTCCACGTAAAGTCATTTACAAATGTACAGCACATACACAACAATTGAAGATATTAGAAAACATGTTTTTTCGTAAGACTTTTAATTCTTCAAAAAGAACAAAACGAATGGGCTTCTCAGCTGCCATAGTTGCAACTCTTGTGTCATCAGAACAGGGTGTTCGCCGCACCATTTAAAAAAAGTTTTGCAACGTTTTGTCAGGGCAGCCCTGTGCACATCAAACCAACATGACATGAAACAAGGAGCATGACAAAGGAGCACATGGCAGGATCACATGACTAGAATACAAACAAGGGAAACACATGGCAAGTGAGCACATGGCAAACCAGCATACATTATGGAAACATTACTTTTGAATGTTCTCTGAACATTCTGAAACTAGTAGTAACATTTAAAATACGTTATACAAATGTCCAACTAAAATATTTCAGAAATAAAACATTCTATGATTAGGATATAGATAATTTGTTGAGCTAACATTTTGAGAACATTATTAAAGGCAATTTTTTTGGTCATGCAAATGTTAAGAGAACATTCAATTTAATCATTTTGCAAATTTTATGGGAACGTTACTTTTGAGTGTTCTCTGAACAATTAGTACAATTTAAAAAGATGAACATCCAAACAAAAACAAACTGTTCCAACAATGTATAATAACGTGTTTTTGTGCTGACATTTTGAGAGGATTGTTAAAGATCAGATAACTCTGAAATAAAACTTCTAGAAGAATATTTGTTGATAACTTTGAGAGAACCTTTCCAGAAGATTAGTCAAACTTCTGAGAATGTTCTGTGTTAGCTGAGAAGATGGGGTAACATTAAAGGTGCCCAAGAATGCTTTTTCACAAGATGTAATATAAGTCTAAGGTGTCTCCTGAATGTGTCTGTGAAGTTTCAGCTCAAAATACCCCATAGATTTTTAAAAAAAAAAAATTTTAACTGCCTATTTTGGGGCATCATTAACTATACACTGATTTTGGCAGTGACTCGACTATATTACAGTGCATTTACAAAGTTCACACAGCTAATATAACCCTCAAATGGATCTTTACAAGATGTTCGCCATGCATGCTGTATGCATGCTTCGAATTATGTGAGTAAAGTATTTATTTTGATGTTTACGTTTGATTCTGAATGAGTTTGAGGCTGTTTGCGTGGCTAACAGCTAATTCTACACTGTTGGAGAGATTTATAAAGAATGAAGTTGTGTTTATGAATTATACAGACTGCATGTTTAAAAATGAAAATAGCGACGGCTCTCTTGTCTCTGTGAATACAGTAAGAAACGATGGTAACTTTAACCACATTTAACAGTACATTAGCAACATGCTAACAAAACTTTTAGAAAGACAATTTACAAATATCACTAAAAATATCATGATATCATGAATCATGTCAGTTATTATTGCTCCATCTAACATTTTTCGCTGTTGTTCTTGCTTGCTTACCTAGTCTGATGATTCAGCTGTGCACAGATCCAGACGTTAATACTGCCTTTCCTTGTCTAATGCCTTGAACATGGGCTGGCATATGCAAATATTGGGGTCATACATATTAATGATCCCGACTGTTACATAACAGTCGGTCTTATGTTGAGATCTGCGTGTTTTCCGGAAGTCTTTTAAACAAATGAGATTTATATAAGAAGGAGGAAGCAATGGGGTTTGAAACTCAATGTATGTCTTTTCCATGTACTGAACTCTTGTTATTTAACTATGCCAAGATAAATTCAATTTTTGATTCCAGGGCACCTTTAATGATATTTCACGGGCAAAAAAGGTCCATTGTCAATAGCGTAGCGATACATGCTCACACAGAACAGAAGTCTATATAAAACCAATCAGCATCCTTGAGCCAAATCTGCATTGAGAACATCTTCGCCTTCACACAAAACTTACGATCGCACGGATTGGCTGGATTCCACTGGTAAAGTATTCCTGAACAACAGTAAATGTGACCGCACCTTGTTATCAGCACATATAAAGTGCCCCAGGGTTGACGCGTTTTTCTAGGCCAACCCGGAAGTTAGCGGCACACAGGTTCCCTCGGTTGAAAGCCTATTTTCCCACAGACTTTTGGAAAATCGCAGAAAACAAGCTCTGTGTTTAACAAAGGGTTATGACACTTACACGTTTTGTCTATTAAGATAATCTCTATAAGTGAACACAATATTTATAGATTTTGAAGCCTAAATAAAGTCGTCAGATATAAAAAAGCTAACAGTAGGCTATAAACGGACTACAGCACACCATTGTTGCGGATCAACGTCACCACCAAGCTTCCTCAAACTTTATTTAGAAAACAACTCTATTTAAAAACATGCTCGCTGATTATGATCTGCGCTGTGTATGAATACTTATCCACTTTTTCATGAGAAATGCTGTCCAAATGTCCCGTTTTTAATGATGACGTCTAAAGGAAATAGTCCCTTTTAGCAATTTGTTAGCAACCGCCGATTGTAAGACACAGTAAAAGTTTAAAAAAAATCACAAGTGGGTTATCACTGGTGTGTTTTATTTCATAGATCAAAACGTGAAAGTATTTAGAGGCTTTGTTAACCACAGACCTTATTTCAGGCGATTTAGCAAAAACCCATTCAAAAAACCCATAGACTTTACGGCGTTGGAACCGGAAGTCCAAAAATGCTAACTCGCTTCCGGGTTTTGCCTACAAAAATGCGTTATCCCTGAGGCACTCTATTGGGAAGAACAGCATTTGTGCTTTAGCACTATACTGTGATATTGTTAATCAAATTCCCATTTTGTATCGCTTACCACATGTTCATTTGTCTGACATACCTTGAGCAATATGTTGAAGAAATTTGTCCTAAGACGAGTGTTACAAAACTACCGTGTGACTTTGCATCAACAACAGATTTGTACAATACACTTCAGTTAAGTACACTGGGACCTTAAACTTCAAAGTCATTTCCATGATGTGTCGTGTTTCTTTTTTTTTTTTTTTTAACACATGTGTAAATTTCCTGGCCCCCTGTGATGTCATCTTCCTGCCACAGATACTGGTCACACAATCCTATTTTAGGCAATATTATTTTAAAGTTTTATTTTTGTTTCATTGATGTAGGCTTGTCTTGTCCACAAATAGCTTTCCCTCCGAATAGCTTTTTTGCACACTTTTAGTGATAATCGATTTTTGATAGATTTTGTAAGCAATCTGCTTATAAGACATGACTTGACATGACAGATGAAGGAAAAAGAAATACACATTCTATTTGTGGTTTGTAATAACTGCAATGTTTGTTTTACTGAGGGTGACTGGTGGATCCAAAATGGTTGATAGTCATATTCATGCCTTTTATAAATATTTATGTTAATCGTTTATGGCTTATGATTTATCAATTTTACTTTTGATTTCATATATTTATGTACTTCTAATTTATATATATTAAATCTCATATTTTCAAGTGTTTACACTTTATAGTACTCTTATGGTCATTATTCTTTATGTATGCTTGTTATGTTCAATTGTTCTTCAAGTGTTCCTGTGTGACGGGTCAGGCTGACATGTTCGTGGTTAGATATTGGACGCCTGCCAAGTACTGCAGAAGTGATGTTTTTCAAGATTAGTTGATCATTTGAATCCGATCAAAATATGTCTGTTATTATTTCTGTTGACATTTGATAGTGTAAGATTTGCAAAATTCCCTAAGGGGGTCAAAACAACTTTTTATATCTATTTTTGGCATCTGACCAGTTTATGATATAATGGGTAAAACCATTTTCTTATTAGAACAAAAACATCAGTTTGAGTGGAATGTAAATTTCCCTATATGCTTATGGTATAAAGCTGATTGAGTCGTTGATAATTTAGTTTTTCCCTCCTTTGCTCTCCTTGGCTTCTACTCTTTCTCTCTTATCTGCAAATGTTTATAACCTAGAATAACCTATTCTTTTTGATCTTCATCTATTAGATACAATACTCTAGATTTATTAACTATTGACTACTTCTTTATGATTGTTACTTTACCTTTTGGTTTTATTAAATATTTTCATTAGCGATTAAAGTTTGCGTGTGAGGCTAAATTTAATTGTAATGAATAAATAATTTTTCATCAACGTTATCACAGCCTGGATTTCTCAAGTTTTCTCATCAGTGACAAATCTTAAAAAACAAAAAAACAAAATGAGTGTTGTAACGTAAATTCGTAACATCCTGTGTGTTTCAGTTATGGGTGTGACTGCACCTCCTTAGTTGTGGTGGTTTTGGTGTCTTATAACTGATTTATGGTCTGCAAAATGTGAGAATGACAAAGTTTAACTTAAAGTTTAAGTTCAACTTTAGGTTGATTTAACCAAAGTTTTAAATAAAAACATAAATGATCATTAATGTTAATATTAATTAACGGTTAAGTAATGCTCATTTGATTCAGCAGGTAGTAAGATTCTTACAGAGATTTTTTTTTTTCTTCAGAATGAAAGAGAGAGAGAGAGAGAGAGAGAGAGAGACAGAGAGAGAGCTTCTCATTGATTGGTCTCTGGTCTCTGCCCTGCCTAGTCCTTAGAGAGATCAGCTGAAGTAGCAAGAGAAACTGAGCATATAACGGTATGAAGACATAAGGGCAACATTAACCTTAGAATAAAGGCAGATCCTTTTATTTGTCTGCAGCTGTTTGTTTTTTATTCCGTCTATACAAATGACTCTCTCAGGATATCTTTGGTTAGTTCAGCTGACCTGCACTGTGCTTGTGTTTATCTCTCCGGTTCATTTGGCTCCGATGCCGGACCAATACTCTCGGGGTGTGGTAAGATGAGCCTTATTCTGCATTACTACAAGTTAAATACTTTTAAAGACAGAAAAAACAAACATTGTGCCATATGTCGTTTGGGATTTTTTTTTTTTTTTCATGTGTTTGTGTAGTTGCATGTGTGTAAAATCCCTGTGAGACAGATGTAAATAAAATAGCCAGTGGATTTTTTTTCTCCGGGGGGGGATGTTCTGGGGGGGTTGACCTATATTTGTATATATATATAATTTGGAAAAAAATCATTCAAAGACTGTGGTGTGGAAATCCCTATTCTCATATAAAAAAATAATTTAAGGTCATTGTAACAGATTTTTTTTTATTATGCATATATATATATATATATATATATATATATATATATATATATATATATATATATATATCTATATATATATATATATATATATTTAATCATCTGTCCATTACCAGAAGTGCATAATAAAAAAAAAATCTGTTAAAATGACATTAAATTATTTTATAATATATATATATATATATATATATATATATATATATATATATATATATATATATATATATATATATATATATATATA
The DNA here is from genome assembly GCF_024489055.1 of Chanodichthys erythropterus. NCBI lineage: Eukaryota > Metazoa > Chordata > Actinopteri > Cypriniformes > Xenocyprididae > Chanodichthys > Chanodichthys erythropterus. Next base: position 26,434,052 of record NC_090239.1, read on the forward strand.
TATATATATATATATATATATATACTTTAAAATAGCCTAAATGGACAAGTTTTAGTAAATGTTTTATATGAGAATAAGGATTTCCACACCACAATCTTTTTCAGAATGATTTTTTTCCAAATGATGAATCATTATACTAAATGTTATCGCTATAGTTACAGTTATAGTAATTGTTCTTGTTGTGAAAGCCGAAAATTATAAAAATGACACTATTCATGTATATATTCGCTTAAGTTAAATGAACATTTTACGTGTGATTTCTCTTAGGATTGGTTAAGCAGGTATGGATACCTGCCCCCTCCTGACCCCCGCACAGGGCAGCTGCAATCTAAAGAGGGCATTGAGAAGGCCATCAAAGAAATGCAGCGATTCGCAGGCCTCAAAGACACAGGAAAACTCGGTAAATGCAATGCGTGTGCCTTTCACAGAAAGTACTTTATCACATACAGGAAATGATCTAACGGCCTTGTGTCACAACATTTAGAGAAGTCCGTTTCAGTGCCTTTTGTTTTTTTCATTTATTTGTTCTTTTTTATTCTAGATTTCCCTGCTTTTTTCTAATCTAATTAAATCAAAACACTATCTCAGCTAACAAAAATATATTCAAAGAATGTTTTGGTAATGTTCCCATTAAGTTATAAAAATATTATTTCTGAATGTTCTTTGAACATTTTGAAAAATCTAAACTTTTTTTTAAAAAAAGTTTCTTGGTTCATTGTTGCTTATGCGAACATTACAGTGATAGTTTACCTGAAAATGAAAATTCTGTCATCATTTACTCACCCTCATGTTGTTCCAAACCTGTTTGAGTTTATTCTGTTGAACACAAAAGAAGATATTTTAAAGAATGTTGGTAATCAAAAAGATGACGGTAGCCATTGACTTGGAAGTCAGTGGCTACCGTCAACTGTCTGGTTACCAACAAATATCTTCTTTTGTGTTCAACAGAAGAAAGAAACTCATACAGAGGTGCATTTCCTGAAAGCATCATTAGCCAACTATGGTCATCAGCATAGTTCAACAAGTCTGTGTTTCCCGAAACCATAGTTCCAACGAACATTTGCATACTGCAAACTGTACGGATGGAACGACAGCTCACAACCTGTGGTTAGAAGCATAGGTACTTGTTTTTATAACATGTGGACTTAAATCCTTATCTTGAGCAAAATAAGCAAGCTGACATTCAGTGCAATCTATATCTTTTATTTCAAATATATACAAATGTCATTTAAATCTTTGTCAAGAGATTTAAAGCAACTTTTTGAAGAGTGTGCATGTGCATACGAACTACGTACACTAGTATGAAACCGAGCCTATGATTGAATCTGGAAATAAAGCAAAATAACTGAAAAAAAAGTCATCAGATGCCATGTCCGTAATTTATTAATTTAGAAGTTATTACTCCACCACCTGCATGATGTCATTAACCAACATGATTGAAAGACAAATTTGCGACAATCAGTTTTCATGACAAGCTAGTTGATTTCTTCACTGATGCATTATTATAGTTAAGCAGCGAGTTACGTCGTTGTACAGGAAACGCACCTCAGGTCTGAAACAACTTGAGGGTGAGTAAAAAAAAACATTTTTATTTTTGGATGAACTCTCCCTTTAAAGGAACATTCCATTTTATGATTTTGCAAACATAAAGAGAATGTTACTTGAATGTAACATTCTGAAATAGTAACATTTGGAAAAAGGTTATGCAAACATCCAAGCAAATGTTTCAGGTAAAAACATTCCATGAACAATGCATAAAAAATGTTTTTGTGCTAACATTTTGCGAACATTGTTAAAGACCAGATCATTTTGAAAAAACATTCTGGAGGAACATTTGTTATGAGAGAACCTTGCCACAACGTTAGATAAAGTTTGGAGATTTTGTCAATTATTGATATATGCAAGTGTAATGATGAGATTTAGAGTGACTTTGTCTTCAAGCTGTGATTAGTGGCTTGTAAATGGTGGGTTCAATACATTTACTCCAGAGAAAGAATTATTTCATTGTCTCTCCTCCTCACATGGGGTTTTATTACATGTACTGTAATGGGCTCTGTATCTCTGAAGTCTATATATTGATCTGAGACCTTCTGTCCTGTGCTTCTCTAGACAGTGACACCCTGAAACTGATGAGCACTCCACGATGTTCACTGCCAGACATTATAGGGTCCAAGGACTTGCTGAAAAAGCGAAGGAGGAAAAGAAGATATGCCACTGTTGGACTCCGCTGGAAAAAGTCTGACCTCACATGGAGGTCTGCACTGTTAGAAACACATGCCCAGCTAACAGGGAATGTTCTCAGAACATTATGGCAAAGCTACCCTAGTTTAAAAAAAAAAAAAATCTAATATATATTTCATACTAAGTATACTTCAAATCCATTACCATATTTATTGACATATCTCTTAAGACTTACTGATGTAAATTTATAATTACATTTTATTTGGAGTATTTCTTTATTGCACAATGCACATTTCTTAATATTATGCCTAAAAAAGTGTTTTAATATCACTATTAATAAGTATAATATCAGTCTTTAAATGTAATATATTTAAAGTGTACCTAAAGTATACTTGCGATAGTTCCACTTTAGCACAATCAGATATACTTAAGTATATCTTTAGTTCCACTTCCAAACAATTAAAGTGGATTAAGTACAAAATTAGTTGTTCCAATTTAGCAGACTTTAAAGGGGACCTGATGACCCTTTTACAAGATGCAGGCCTAATATAAGTCTCTGGTGTCCCCAGAATGTGTCTGTGAAGTTTCAGCTCAAAATACCCCATAGATCATTTATTATAGCTTGTCAAATTTGCCTCTTATTTGGGTGTGAGCATAAACATTTTTATGTGTGTCCCTTTAAATGTAAATGAGCTGCTGCTCCTGGCCCACTTTCCAAAAGAGGGGGTGGAGCTTTAACAGCTCGCTTCAGTTGCTCAACAACAAAACAGGAGAATCTCACGCAGCCAAAATGAGGATTGTCAGTTACATTGTTCAAACCGGCGTCGACACTGATGGAGAGAGACGTTTTTGAATGGTTAGTGAATAAATTTATGTAGTTGCTGTGGAGTTGATTCAACTCATCAACTAGCATGTGTCGTCATGTTAATCTTTTGTACAAATCCAGTGTTGAATTGACCCTCGTTTGTGAAGCAGTCCGGCCTAATATGATCGCATGGCAGCAACACTCGACTATAACAACTCTTCCTCTTCTCCAAAGCAGCCCAAAATGGCCTCACCCCCTTTGTTGCATGTTCTAGAGGGCGGGGTTTATGTAAATTTTAGGGTTAGTGATGTCACTAACCCAGGAAGAAGCTCTATGTAGTCCCTACCAGCTTTTTTGTTGTAGTCGTCAAACAGCAAATTCTTTAAAAGAAAATATCTCGCTTTGCTTTGAACTTTGAGTGTCGTAACTTTGCAGATGTTGTTTATGCTCAAACAGCAACATTACACACTAACTAAAGTTAAAAAAGTGAAATAATAATCAATCACCCCTTTAAGTATACCAGTTTAGAATACCAAAAGTACAATTGCCGGGTATTTTTATTCAGCACAGAAATAACATAAATGTATTTCTGGTATATTTGGCACAAAATAAATGTATTTTAAATACATTTTATTTTTTATTTTTTTTCACTAGGGTATGAAAAAACGTTCTTCTTGTAACGTTAATAGATTGTTTATTCAAAGTTATAGTCCTTAACAATGTTCTCAAAACGTTTGCAATTAAAACATAATTTATACATTAATTTTACAGCTTTTAACATTCAAAAGTAACATTTCCAGAATGCTTGCTGAATGATAAAATTTAATATTTCCTTAATGTTCGCATAACCCAAGAAAAAAAAGTTTTTAAAATATTTTAAAAACAGGACATTTCTAATATTCAGAGAGGATTCTGATGTTTAACGGGAACCTTAGCAAATCGTTCTTAGAACATATTTTTGTTAGCTGGGTGGTCACTGCTGAGCCTAATAACTTACAATATTCATTTTAAATATGCATTCACTAACTTATCTCTGTTTTGCCTACTAGCATCCAGAATTACCCATCTCTCTATCCATTCCTAAAACCTGATGATGTAAAATCTATAATGATCTATGCCTTTAAAGCCTGGAGTGATGTCACTAACCTCAACTTTCAAGATGCTTCCCCCACAAGCGAGAAGGACAATGCCGATATTAAGATCTCTTTCGCTCGTTCACTCCACGATGACGGGTATCCATTTGATGGGAAGGGAGGGACACTTGCTCATGCCTTCTTCCCAGGGGAGTATGAAGTTGCTGGAGATACACATTTTGATGATGAGGAGAGCTGGACCTATGGAGGCAAGAGACACAATCATTACTAGATATTCACTGACTGATAGATGAATAACAGTCCCAAAGCAGAATATTTGTGGAGTAATCAAATTCAATGCTTTTACAAATGGTGTTTTTTTCTTCTTCTTTTTTTTTTTAACAGAAGAAAAATGATTTAAAATATAGCTTAAATCAAGTTGTCACATTTATATATATTATTCTATACAATACAGATTGTTTAAAGAGTGCTAATGTTGTAAAATTCAATTTAAGCTGTAGAGCAACTCTGAAAAAAATGTATTGAGTTCAGATAATTATTCAGCTAAAGAGGATGTTTTGTTTTATACATTTTTGCAATATTACTTGAAACTGTCTTTACTAACTGATAAAAGACTATTTATTAGGTGCACTGAAAGGAATAATATTAATCATCTGTGCACGAGGTAGGGCCTTAAAAACATCAGCCAATCATTTACGCGATCATCGTGTAAGCGATTGGCCCTCTGGCTTGTCAATCACTGCCATGACGTTCCTTGTGAGAGACGAGCGCGGCTGCGCTCTCCAGTAACTTTCCACACTCCACAGGCGCCGCATGCAATGTTTTTGTCAGGAGACAGGAGTAACAACCGCAGCTTAATTCAGTTCAAATTTTCCATTGTCTACAGCATTCATTTAGTAAGGGGTAATTGTCCCAAGTAAGGGACATGTACATTATCCCGCTTGTTACACTGCTACTTGACACATAAGTAAATAATTAGACACGAAATACTGATCTGAGTCGAAATATTTAATTAGCTTTAAACGCAAAGCTTCCGCAGAAAGAGCAGTTGCTAGCAAGCGGCAAGTTAGACGGACATTTAAGGGATTCAGTACAGTCATACCACATATTACATGGCATTTCGCCACATAAATAATTATGGGGATAAGAGATATTGATCTGAGATGAAACAGATATAAAATCGTACCTGTTTGTAATCTTATAATCCATTACAGTGAACAAATTTGCAAAAGGGCAGCAGCTGTGTTTGTATGAAACTAAAGAGAGCGTGTCTGTGATACCGGATAACTGAACACAAAATATTGATTTGACTGAGTTTTAATATTTTATTAGCTCACCAAATGCAAAACTTCCATGAGAAAAAAAAAAAACATTCCTAGCATGAGCTTGTGTTATCTCTTTATTGCGGTGGTTGTTATCGGGGAAAAACACACTGCTGGGTGGCACGACTGACCAATCAGAATCAAGTATTCTACAGAGCCATGTAATAATCTTAGTTAATGATAAGCTCAACATTTACTAATACATTATTACAATCAAAAGATGTGTCTGTTAACATTAATTAATGCACTAACTAACATGAACAAGAACATTTTTATTAACAGTAACAAAGATGAATTAATGCTGTAAAAATGCAATGTTGTTAGTTCATGTTAGTTAAAGGTGCAATAGGTGATTCTCTACGGAAACATTTTTTGTTATAGGCTATGGTTGAACGTCTCATATCCTGGTAGAAATCACTATGTTAAACAGTCTAAATGTATTTTTATAAATAAATCGTGTGTGTGGAAGGCATAGGAGCATAAAATGTTCGGCGTATGTTTTTACATACGCACAGGTATCGCGTTAGCGCGTTTCATGCTATGACAGAAATGAGAGGTGGAGCATGTCTCATCCGCAGAAACTTTTTTTCAGGTTTTCTTGATTTCAGAGAAGTTTTATCATACTAAATCATCTAGAAGAAAATATGTTTTTCATGCATTTAATTAGTCAAAAGTGACCTTAATTGATGAATCACCCACTTATAAAATGTCATTATACATAAATAAGAATTTCCTCTTCCTATTCTCTCAATGTTTTCAGACGACAGCGGCACTGATTTGTTCGCGGTGGCTGTGCATGAATTCGGTCATGCCCTGGGTCTCTCTCATTCCTCTACTTCTCCTTCCATCATGCGGCCGTACTACCAGGGTGCTGTTGGAGTTGATATCAGATCTTATATTCTCCCAGATGACGATCGCTATGCCATTCAGTCACTCTACGGTAGGAGCACGTTCAGACGCTTTATTTACCTGCTCTGGTAGCTGTAATTTACGATTAAAGGGATTGTCTACCCAAAAATTAATTTTTTGTCATAATTTGCTAATTTTCATGGAAGATCACATTACTTTTCTCAATACAACAACAACATAAGAACAACATCACTTAAGCACTATATTTCAAGTTTTCTGAAATCATACAAAAACTTTATGTGAAAAACTTTTTTTGTTTGTTTTTGTTATTGAACTATTTCTTTAAAGCTGTAGTCCGTAACTTTTTTTGGTTAAAAATGTTCCATAATCAATTTTTGAGCAAGTACATAGTGTTCAAAACTATCTCCCTATCTTCACAACGGTAATAATTTAATAATAATTTTTTAATAAAATCGGTACTGGTAACCACCGTTCATTTTTACGTCACTACGTCACGTCTGTTTACATAAAGAAGGAGTTAGTAGGCTATATGGCCAGTTAGTAGGCTATATGGCATATGAGGATGCTGCAGGTGGAAGATAATTTAAAGCATTTTCTCACAGCAGCTGGAATAGGCAGACTGAAAGGTCCAAATGATAATCATCAGTGACAATTGGAGATTCACCCGTAGTCAAAAGCAAAAGCCTTCGGACTGCGGAGTGGCTACAGAAATTAAAATCTACAGGTAATGCTAATAAACTCTACATAAACAGTCACGCAATGCTGATGTTGTTAACTTTAACAATTTGAGAACAAAGTATAACAATTATATTAATTTGCATGGTTTGATGTTAATCATCATTGGCAGCGCAATTTATTGTAATGCTTTTTTTCTCAGTTGGTCAGAACAAAAGTGGCAGACATGTTACTTACTTGTTCAGATGACATTTTCTGGTGAAAATTTTTATTTTGGTCATACCTCCAAGATGTAGAATCTGTGATTCTGAAATACAGTATCCACACCGGTGTGGTGACTGACAGCAAACATTAGATTTATCCGCGCTGAGGAGCCATGCCGATGCACAACCCACGTAAAGATGATAATTCCACAAATAACTGCAATTGCAGGTTTTAAACAGAGATGGCGACAAATAGGCAAAACTTACGGATTGCAGCTTTAATACACTTTTTAATCTGTTAGCTGGCTTGAATTCATCTTTCCAGATTATCGCCATAAGCCGAGCTGACCATATCTAACGCTGTGGCTGTGGTTTTGGTTTGTTATTTGACAGGAAAGAAGATAAGCCCATCAATACCATCCCCAAATAACCCTACATCACAACTACCCAAACCACCAAATACACCTCATCCCAAAGTACCTGTAAAGTGAGTCATGTTTACCAAGACACATGCAATACCGGTCAGTAAGATATTTTTAGATTATACTTTTATTCAGCAAGAATGTATTAAGTTGATCAAAAGTGTAAAGACTTTTACATTGTTCAGAGAGATTTCTGTTTCAAGTAAATGCTGTTCTTTTCAACTTTCTATTCATCAAAGAAATGAAATGTATCATGGTTTCCACAAAAATATGAAGCAGCACAACCGTTTTCAACATTGATCATAATCAGAGATGTTTCTTGAGCAGAAAATCAGCATATTAGAATGATTTCTGAAGGATTATGGGACACAGAAATTCAGCTTTGCATCACAGAAATAAATTACATATTAAAACAGATTCAAGTAAAAAAAAAAAAGATATTAATTGTAATAATATTTCACAATATTACTGTTTTTAATGTATTTTTGGTCAAATAAATGCAGCCTTGATGAGCTGAAGAGACTTCTTTCAAAAACATTAAAAAAATCTTACAGACCCCACACTTTAGAACAGTAGAGTACACTGGCATATCAGCTAATAATAACATCTCCAACACTCGATGAGAAGAAATTAAAATTACGGCCCTTTGTGACCTCTCTGTTTTTCTAGACCTGATCCGTCAATCCAGAATCGTTGTGAGGGAGGCTTTGATGCGGTGGCAAACATCAGAGGAGAGGTTTTCTTTTTTAAAGGTACAATCTGTGCTGTCTTAAATAATATTTTGTACAAATTTACAGATTTTGCCAAGCTTAAAAGATTATAAGCCACTTACATAAAGCTGCTGAAATTAATTTCTTTGTAGCTCACGTCCCATTTTTTTAAAATGTCATTTTAAATTCATTTATCACAGATGGAAGAACATTGATTTTTGTATAATTTCCTCTTCTTCGTCAGGTCCATATTTCTGGCGAATCCAGCGGTCTAGATCTCTTGTGTCCCTTCAGCCTGCTCTCATAAAAAACTTCTGGATTGGTCTTCCTCCTGGCACCAACAAGATAGATGCAGTTTATGAAAGAAAGTCCGATAGCAGGATCATCTTCTTCATAGGTTAGTTTCTTTTTATTCATTTAGGTGCACAATGGAAGAAAAAATGTATAGTTCTGTCATGATACTCTAGATAGCACAGGCTAACAGGTCCTTAACTCTATCTGCTAGCAATCACATCATTTTCAGGGCTGATTGGTTCCTGCTGCATCAGCAGCCAATGAGCTCGCTGCTCAACCTTAAAATACTTGGTCAGCGTTTGCTGTAGTTTGCAGCGTTCTTTCAGAAACCCTACACCTTCCCCAGCTCCACCTGTATAGATCTGCTATGGGTAAATCACGTATGCTATATTGTACAGCAGCAGCATGTCTTACTTGCTCACAGCAGAGTGTCGTGTATGTATCATAGACTGTAAAAAAATATGGATGATGCACCTTCACTCTCTTCCATTGTTGAAAAGTGAAGCTGCCAATGTCCAAATATGGCAGTGACATCTTGGAACCCGAGTCTACGCAATAGTGAGCATGAAGTGGACCGTGGAATCAAGGCCCCGCCCACACTCCCGCAGAATCGGTTAATATAGTTTACTGAACGACTCATTATGGAAATGTAGAAATTAAAATTGAAGCTCCAATCTCCTCCCAAAAATCCTGTTGGTGCCTCAGTGACTACTATTTCATTCAGAGAAGCTGTCAGTCTCAGGTGTCAATCATGATGTCAAACTCCCATTTTTATAGCATCAGATAACTAATGCTGGGTATACACCACAAGATAATCGGGCTGATTTTGGGCCGATTTCTCCCCCTCCGACAATCATGTCCTGATTATATTGATGGTTCTACAGATTTGATCAGATTTTCCTGTGGTGTGATGTGTGTTAAGAGTGACTGAATCTGCTCGGAAGAATGTCGGAGCCGCCCCGATCGTAAATATTACAGTTTTTTCCAATTGCTAACACACAATTTTTCAAACTAGTCTGGTTTTATCAAAACACTTAACACAATTCACAAAACCACACACCCAAACTGCAAAATACCTCATATATCCTGCAAAATGAAGCACTGCAACCGAAACTACACAGAGCATTATCAAAATCAAACTTTTGCATGAAATGGCACACACTTCATTCATATTACCAGATTTTTGCCTAACCACCTACACACTGTTGGGCAGAATGAAAAGCACACCCATCTTTAGTATGCTTTGCCATAATACTAAAATATGTATCAGAGTGTTCACATGCACAGAAATATTTGCAGATACACACACATGCTGTTGCAACATTTTTATTTTTTTTCCTTCACTACAGTAAACAAGTCAGTACAACATAGGCACAGCAGATATATTTACATGGGACTGAACAAAAATATTCTTACAAAAAAAGTAAACTGAAAAAGAAAATTTCTGAAAAAAAATATATTAAATTAAAAAAAAAAAAAAAACAACAACAAAAAAAAAAAAGGCAAGAAAAATAATTAGGCAGCATCTTGCCGCACAGCCGGGTCTGGCCACAACGCCTCGTCAACATCACAGGCAATATCTTCCCTTGCCAGACATCGAGGGAAGAAGCGCCTGGAGTGCCTTATCCATCCCTGAATTGCACCCACATCAATCTCATCACATGCCTCTTCCATGGCCTGCACAAGAGGCATGCGCACAAAGGGCTGCCGGTCGTATACCTTCCACCGCCATGCCGAAAAGAATTCTTCTATGGGGTTCAGAAATGGTGAGTATGGTGGGAGGTATTGCACGAGAAATGTTGGGTGGTCAGCAAACCAGTTTTGGACTGGGGCTGCACGATGAAAGCTCACGTTGTCCCATACTACAACGTACCGGTTTCTTTGATGGTCTGCATCATTCATACGCTCTGGTGGTATGAGAATGTTGTGAAGTCTGTCCAGAAATGTGAGAATATGGGCTGTGTTGTATGGTCCAAGTTTGGCATGACGGTGGAGGACACCATGCATATTGGAGATGGCAGCGCACATTGTGATGTTCCCACCACGTTGGCCAGGAACATCTATAATGGCTCTGTGGCCAATGAGGTTTCTCCCTCTTCTTCTGGTCTTTGCTAGGTTGAACCCAGCCTCATCTATAAAGATGAACTCATGTGGGATTGCATGAGCATCCATTTCCAGTACTCCCTGAAAACAAAGAACAAAAATCACTCAATATGGTGTTATCCAGTACACTGGGAAACAATGTTGTGTGTAGTGTACTGCAGTCAATATAGTACTTACATCCACATATGCTCATCTGAACTCTTTGTTTCTTTGAGAGTTTCTCACAAACGGCACCTTATAAAGTTGTTTCATTTTGATTTGGTTTCGCTTGAGAATGCGAGCCAATGTGGACAGACTAACTCGTTGAATGTTGTTGAATAAGGTGTTGTCTTGGATGATGTGGTTTTGAATTTCTTGTAATCTGATTTCATTATTTTCCAAAACCAAGTTTACAATGGCAGCTTCCTGTACCCCGGTGAACATTTGGCCCCTTCCTCCACCATGGTGTCGTCTCTCAGTCCTTTAGAAAAAAATAAAATAAAAATATATATAGGGCTTGGACAATGCAGCCTAAATATTTTCCCCCACAGTAGAGTACATTGTACAGGAAACTTGTACAGTTCATGAATGGCTGATGTCATACACTAAGTAAACAGGTGTCACCCAACTGATACACTATGACATGGGGTATACTACATGTGTACTACATGAAATTTTGGTTACATACCTGTTCTCCAGTCTAAAGGTCCGGATGACAGAGGCGACAGTAAAACGGCTCAAGTTTGGCTGCACTCTCTGTCCAGCCTCACGCATTGTCAACCCATGGTTGATGACATGATCTACTAAGGTTGCTCTGATTTCATTTGAAAGTGTTTGTCTTCTTTGGCCATGAACTCCTCTACCTGCTCTACCCCTACCTCTCACTCTTCCTCCCCCTCTTATTCTCAACCTCCCTCTTCCTCTTCCTCTTCCTCTTCCTCTCTCTGCAATGTCTTCCATTGTTGTTGTAAAAAAAGGTTCTCACCTGTGGTCTTTTCATAGTGCTTACATCCTGATTGAAGTGTTAACAATTAACCACTGAGGTGTTTGGCCAGGTGGCACATGTAATTGGCCAATTAGCTCATGTAGTGTCATTTTGAATGGTAGTGTTTTGAAATGGCAAACATGTGACTTTATGTCAGATTGTTGTGTCTTATGCAGAGAACTGTATTTAGTGAATTTAAAAAGTGCTATTTTGAAATGCAAAATGTGTGTAAAACAGAAAAGGTGTTTAGACTTTTGGAGACTTGAGAAGAAGTTTTGCTCTCTGTGTGTCAGTTTAAATAATTGTGCTGTGCATGTCATTTTAGTGTGTTAGCAATTGGAAAAAACTGTAAACATGTTGATCAGAAATCCTGATGAGTGGTGAAATCCCTGAGGACAAATACGCACACGCTCTGGAGATTATCACGTGAAACAAAACAATATTCAATCAGAAAGCGAGCTGACAGAAGACTGAAGCATAACAAATGCATGGCGCAGCACAAAGTTAAATGGATTTGGACAGCAGAAATGGAGGATCAGCTTGTTGATTTGTGGCAACAGCATGAGTGTTTATACAACGTGTCCTGTAAATCATACCAAAATCATTCCAAACTCTATCATTGCAATTTCTTCCTGCTATCGTCCGACAAGTTTATTCTGAATTCTCGAGAGATTTTGCAAGATTTCCCATGTTCACAGTCGGGATTCTGGTTGAAAATCTGTTTGTGTGTGGTGTGCTCTCTTTATCACATCACGGCACACCACACACTATACGAGCAAAACAGTGAAATCTAGGATTTTTTTGCCCTCATGTTTGTGGTCTCTCACATTTTGAAAATCTTATAAGATTTTAAAAATCTTTTAGTGTGTACCTTGCATAACCAAACACTCTTATAGGATTAGTTCAATTTCAAATAAGATAATTTACTCACCCCCATGTCATCTAACATGTTCATGTTGTTCTTCAGTTGAAAAGAAATGAAGGTTTTTGATGAAAACATTCCAGGATTATTCTCCATATAGTGGACTTCAGTGGCCTCCAGACGGTTGAAGATCAAAATGACAGTTTCAGTGCAGCTTCAAAGGGCTTTAAACGATACCAGACGAGGAATAAGGGTCTTATCTAGAGAAACGATCGGTCATTTTTGAAAAAAAGAAAAAATACAACTGCATATGCTTTATAAACAAAAAATGATCACCTTGCATGTGCTTCCACAGCTTACGCTGTATGTCCTACGCCTTCCCTATTCTACTATTCTACTACAGAACCGTTTGGTGGCCATTGAAGTCCACTATGAGGAGAATAATCCTGGAATGTTTTCATAAAAAAAAATTTCAACTGAAGAAAGAAAGACATGGACATCTTGGATGACATGGGGGTGTGTAAATGATTAGGGGAATTTTATTTGAAAGTGAACTAATCCTTTATGAAAAAAAAAAAAAGAATACTTGAATTTACATCAGCGTGATAAAAAGTGTAATTTGATTGTTTAGCTCATCTCACGTCCCATTATATTACATGGAGAGGGTGGGGTTTATGAGCTATACTACATCTGGTGGTGATCAAAATGTTTTGGCTTCACTTTTCAGGACTTGTGTGGCACATTTAGTATGTATTGGCAGTAGCAAGTCCCGGATTTTGCTCTGCAGCAGCAGAAACAGCAACAGTGTAGCAGATGTATTCTGCCAAAACCAAACATATCAACATTGTCATATCCATTACCACGCCAAACACTCCAGGAGTTGTCGTGACAGAAATCAGTTTGAGAATGCTTGTTTCTGTAAGTTAATGCATGTGATATTTTTTTTCACACAGGCTCACAGTACTGGGTATTTAAAGACACTGTGGCTTTGTCTGGTTATCCACGTCCGTTGTCCGACTGGGGTATGATCTCTCATGATGGAAAGGAGGTGAAGAGCGTGGAGGCGGCCTTCATTTGGGCTCATAATGGAAAAACCTACATTTTCAGCGGTGGAGAGTTCTGGAGGTTCTCAGAGGCTGAACAGCGTCATCAAGACGCAGGTTATCCCAGATTCTCCTCCCTCTGGAAGGGCATGCCCAGTAACCCTGATGACATCATCACCGGGGAAGAGGGTAATATAGAGAAATTCCATTTGAATCAAGTGCATTTTCAGCTTAGTATACAAAAGAAGCTTTTGTTATGCTTCATATCAATCTGTTGCAGTCAATGGGACTATACACTCTAAAAAATGCTGGGTTAAAAACAACCCAAGTTGGGTTGAAAATTGACAAACCCAGCGATTGGGTTGTTTTAACCCAGGGGTTGAGTTAAATGTTTGCCTAACCTGCTGGGTAGTTTTATTTAAACCAACTATTGTTTAAAAATTGCTATATGGCTAGCTTAAAATGAACCCAAAATAGTTGGGAAATTAAAAACCAGATGCAATTAGATGCAACAATAATAGACAAAAGGTGAATGTTTATTAATAAGCTTTAATATTTTATTAATATACATTTAATAGTTTAATAGTTTATTAATATAAATTTATTAATAAGCAGTTTAATAAATGTTTATTGTTTAATAATTATTCATTGAACATTAATAAATGTTAATTTCCAACATACTTTGGGTTAATTTTAATTAAGCAATACAGTAACTTTTAAACAATAGTTGAGTTAAATAAAACTACCCAGCAGGTTGGGCAAACATTTAACCCTACCGCTGGGTTAAAACAACCCAATTGCTGGGTTTGTCAATTTTCAACCCAAATTGGGTTGTTTTTAACCCAGCATTTTTTAGAGTGTATTTGCAATGGTGATTATGTGTTTTGGTAGAAGTTAGCACAACCCTGGTTCCTTTAGCTTTGGGACTATTGCAGAAAATAAGCTCAGTGACCAACAAAAGTTTATGATTCTTACACATTTTGTTCATCATGATAATCCTCACAAATGCACACCACTTTAGAAGCCTAAATACAATCAGCAGAAGTAAAAAGCTAAATGTAGGCTGTAAATGAATTACACCAGCAAATTACATAGCATGACCAACATTACCACAAGTAAACTTCTGACAACTCTTTCTTTAATTTTCCCTGAAAGTGTGAGTTAGAATAGTTTGCAAGAGCACGATTATAAACACAATGAGGATGTGAAAGCTATTAGCCAGTGGATGAGTTTACCTGTTCAGCCTGATGATGGTTAATGTCCCTGAAAACCTCTGTAGTCCCATTTAGTCACTTGTTAGGAACCGCCTTTTGAAGACGAGTAAAAGTTTAAAAAAAAAAAAAACATAAGGATGGGGCATTTCTATTGTATTTTATGTTATATAAAAAGAGAAAATATATTGAGCTTGTGTTCACCACAGACCTTATTTTAGGCATTTAATTAAAAAATAAATAAAAAAAAAAACCTATAAAAAATAAAAAAATAAAAAACTTCAGGACTAAAGTAAAAGAAATGTAATGCAAAATGCCCCAAATATAAAGTGATATATATTTTTTTTAATCTTAATCATAAATGGCACAAAATCTAATTTTAATGCATTTAATAAATGGCTGTGCTTTTCTTATTTTTGTAATTTCATCTGAATATCAACATATGTGAGATTTAGTAAGCAGAAACATAAAAATGTGATTTTGTGTCTCTGTGACATTGTATTATGTTAAATATGTGTGTGTTTGTTAATGGGGGATTTGTAGACACATTAATGTTTTTAAAGGGGTGGAGTACATAATAGTAATAATTATAGTAATAATAGTACTAGTAATAAATTAATATTATTCAACAATCTTCACTATTAAAATAAATTTATCGGCTAACTGAGTGAAATCATTCAATTTATAGTGTTCCTATTATGAAATATCTTCAAATAAGATATGTGCAATTAAATATGAATATATTCATATATTCATTATGCCTGTAAATAAGTCTTAAGATAAAATAACCTTTCAGATTAAATTCTTTTTTACTGAGAAACTAAAAAGTCAAACCCACAATGCAATGCGCTCGGCTTGATCTTCTATGCTCAGTGTGACAAATGAGCCAAAATCATTATCAGCCACGATTATTTGACTGAAAAAGCCAAAATTTTGTCCACAATCTTGGATGCTTTTTATTCACTGAGTTTGTTACAGTGTATTATGGGATTGTCCTCTCCCTGAGTGTTGGATAGAAGGCAACTTTTTCCCATCATGCCTGTGATCCTTGTTCTTTCTTTGCCTCTCAGGAGATGCCTATTTCTTTAAGAACAACTCGTATTGGGTGGTGAAGAGCGGAGAAATGGATCAAGACAGTGTCACTCGCAGATCGACAGCAGCTGATTGGATGAGATGTCCAGAACCGACTCCAACCACACTTCCAGGCAATCCACGTGGAAGAGAAGGAGAATGTAACTGTGGCATCAGCGGAGCCTTACAGATGAGTGCTTCATCGTGGTTACTGTTTATCACAGTACTGCTTTATCCAGCTGTCTGCATATAGGGCTCGACTTGCAATAAATGTTGTGTCATCGGCCTTATGTTACAAAGCACTTAAAGTGATATCCAATATCCAAATATTACTTTAGAGCAGCTTCACATGGTCAAAAACATGGTTTGATCTATGCAGGTTTAACTTACAAATATAGTCAAATAAATTATTTTTAAGCTTTCTTAAATAAAGTGCAAAAATGGAATTAATATGAATTCATTATTTATAGCTTTTGCTGTCACCCTGTTGCATTGTTCAAAATATTGAATTGTAATCCACTTGACTTTGTGCCTATATTTCTGTGACTACAGGGTAAAAATATACAGTAGGAAGATTTATCTAAATTAATTCATTTATATCATGAAGGCAGCTTAAGATATGCTGCGTTCTATGTGTAGTCCAAATGATCTCTAGCTGCAATGACAAGTTGGATCCACTTGGGGGCATTAACACACAGTGTGGCAGAGCTTCAATATGTTAGTGGCAGTGTCAAATTCAGTTACTTAAAGGATTAGTTCACTTCAGAATTACAGTTTCCTGATAATTTACTCACCCCCATGTCATCAGAGATGTTTTTGTCTTTCTTTCTTCAGTCAAAAAGAAATTAAGGTTTTTAAAGAAAACATTCCAGGATTTTTCTCCATATAGTGGACTTCAACAGTAACCAACAGGTTGAAGGTCCAAACTGCAGTTTCAGTGCAGCTTCAAAGGGCTCTACACAATCTCAGATGAGGAATCAGGGTCTTATCTAGCGAAACAATCATTAATTTTCTAAAAAAAAAAAAAAAAAAAAAAAGTATATACTTTTTAACCACAAATGCTCATCTTGCACCACTGTGCGATCCGCCACGCATGACGTAATCACATTGGAAAGGTCACTCGTGACACAGGCTTAAGTGCCGATCCAGTGTCTACAAAGCGAATGTGCAAAGACCAAGTCAAACGTCCTTTACAACATGATTATGTAATGTGTGGCGGATCACAGAGCTAGTGCAAGATGAGCATTTGTGGTTAAAAAGTATATACATTTTTAATTTTTTTTTTAGAAAATGACAGATTGTTTCATTAGATAAAACCCTTATTCCTCAGCTGGGATTGTGCAATTTGGACCTTCAACCCAGTGAAGTCCACTATATGGAGAAAATTCCTGTAATGTTTTCCTCAAAACCTTAATTTCTTTTCGACTGAAGAAAGAAAGATCTTGGATGACATTGGGGTGAGTAAATTATCAGGAAATTTTAATTCAGATGTGAACTAATCCTTTAAGGGCCACTGTCCTGCTCCACTGTTCAGCTCCAAACCTAGTTAAACACACCTGAACCAGCTAATCAAGGTCCTCAGGATTACTAGAAACTTCCAGGCAGGTGTGGAGCAAAACTCTGCAGGACAGTAGCCTTACAGGAGCAAAGTTTAACACATGAGGGGGCCTCATTTATGAAACACTCGTAAGCACAGATTTGAACTTAGAGTGCAGTATGTTAAAATCCACACCAACACTTAGATTTATAAAATTGGTCTTTGGCAGATAATGCAGGTATTTGGAAATATAAGCAATTCTAGAAATCAAAAGTAATGGATTTAGATGTTGACTAATGCTATTTTATATATTGATGACTTTAATTAGGCGGCGTTTACAAGGCAGAGATCTGGAATCATTCACAATTTCAAGATCATTTGCAATTTATAGAACTGGAAGAGAGGCATACGCTCGGTTTTGTGTGCGTACGTTCATTCTTTGAATCACACGTACGCATATTTGAGAAATGATCATAAGATCAAATGTAGGACTGTCTCTACACAACATTTTATAAATAAGGCCCCTCATCTAGGGCCTTGCTGAAATTCACAGGGCCTGGTTTTGCTGGGACATTTTGATAAAGGTGTATGGGTCAGTGGCATGACGCTTTTTTGTCTGGATCTAAATTTTTATTAAAACATTCTTACAAATGCAACTCATAAAAGTAATGTAACTCATTAAAAGAATACAACTCATGTATTATTGTATTATTTCTATGAGCAACAACAACAAAGTTGCTACTTATTTGGAAAACTTTGGTCTTGCAATTCAAATCATGTGATGTGCAGAAACACAGAAAATGTGTCACGGTCATTTAAGTTTCTTAAAATGTCAGATTGAGGAAAGGTAAGTGTGTTTTTAAACAAGATTTTTCCTCTTACTTTGTTATCTGAGAGCAAAGCTCACCTTACGGTTTTCTGTGTGTGTTTTCATTCCAGACTTAGAAGACATCAGGGGCCAGTTGCATTAGTCACTATAAGACTGTATCTTAAGAACTAGTTTGACCAACTTGCAGTTAACCAAGGGGTGATCAATGTTATTTTTCCAATTCAAATTACACCTCTACCTTTATACGTAACGGCCTTTAAAAAATTAGGACCACTCTTCAAGAAAAACATTAGTGTCTTAACTTTTAAGACTAGTCTAAGTGGTTATGCAACCAGCCCTAGACCCAGTGTTTAGTATTAGTGAGATAATATAGTAGGTTACACTTTCTTTTGATGATCCTCTTTAGATATTCTGTGTACTAATACTCTGAGAGTTAATGTTACTTATAGTCAACATAAATGTCTAAAATGGGAGCATAAAAATAAAGTGTAACCATAGTTTAAAATATTTTAATCAGTTTTTATTTTTGTATTATCTGTTTTCATTTTATATTTAAAGTTTTAATAATTGTGTATTTGTCATTTTTATTAATTACTGTTTTTTTTTTTATATGTCTAAATCATTTTAATTATATTTAATTAAAAGATTTTAGTTATTTTTGTACATCAAGTGAGAAATGTTGCTTTGGAAACTAGATGAAATAATTCTTTTTAATAATAAAATTATTGTTATTAAAAAAAAATGTGTTTTTGTTGTATGTAAATATTTTTTTTCACTTAACGTTCATTTCATTTCTAGTAACACAAATGATTTAGTTTTAGTTAATAACCCTGCTCAGACCAGTTCTGAGTAGAACGTGTGAGTATCTCAGTCAGCCATCAGTCATTAAACTGGAATGTTCAGTTACCCTCAGGGATAGTTTCAAAAACATTCATCTGGAAAGGTTTGACTTTCACCTTTAGGTTAAAACTGAGTATCATTTCATGCTCTGCAACAATGTTTGCATGCACAAAATAATTGTTTTGAAACGTAAGCAACATGAAAAAAAAATCCAAGAGATGTTGAGAGTTGTGAAGGAAGCATTGAGATAAAAATGTCTGCTTGGCATTCTAGAAAATTTGTATCATATAGTCAAAAATACCAGCTTACAATGTGCGTGTATGATTTATACATAAATGTGGACATTAATTTGTATAATGACATGGGTATTACACTGGTATTACAACGTAAACCTGGTTTATGAGGACTTTTTTGAGACCTCGTAATTAAAATTGCTTAAAAAACGTACAAAAAAAAAAGTTCTATTAAAAATGTTCAAATGCAAAAAGCTTTCTGTGATGAGTACGTTTAGGGGTAGAGTTATTGCAGGGGCTCAGAATATACAGTTCATAAATCCATTACACCTATGGAACAGGTGCACCAACATGTGTGTGTGGGAACTGTGATGCACTATTTTCCCACAACTGCACTGACATTTACTCTATGCTATCTTAAAGGGATAGTTCACCCACAAAAAAATAAAAGTTCTGTCATCATTTACTCACCCTTAAATCGTTCCAAACCTGTATGACTTTATTTCTTCTGTGAGACATAAAAGAAGATCTTTTGAAGAATATTTCAATAGTTGTTGGTTATAAAATGAAAGTCAGTGCGGTCCAAAAAAGACTGACTTTTTATTGTATGTACAAAAAAAAAGAAAAAAGAAGTTTGGAATGACATAAGGTAAATGATAACATCCCATTAACAAATAATAAAAAAGAAACACATGAAGTATTTATATTATATATTTAATTATAAGCATTTTATATTTTAAAGTATACGTTTTTGTATGGTCCAGTGTGATTTTATAGTATCGTTGATATACTAGTATAGTTTATATTAGTTAATATATTATTTATATTTGTTAATATTTTGAATTATATTTTATTTTTATTTTCTGTTTTCATTTTAATGTTAGTCTGAGTAATTTTATTGTGTTATTTCATTTATATGTCTAAATAGTTATTATTTTTATTTATTAATTTTAATTTATTCAGTTTTTTTTTTTTTTTTTTTAAAGTTAAACTAAAATTAGAAATATATATAATGTTATATTTTTTATTTCATTTAATGTTTAAGTAATGACAGTATTTTTTTTATGGTTTTAGTATTACTGAAATATCACATGACTGAAATAACACTCTGTCCACCTAATGAAAGAGTGGTTTGATTAAGTACATGAAAGCATTTGCACAATGAACAAAAAAGAACATGCAACAAAAGGCCAAGTGTGACAGTAGTCTACACCCACATTTATGCCACCTGAAAGCAGGTTAATAGAACAGTTTTTCCTTTTCTCCCCTTTGAAATGTAACCAGATCCTTTAGTGGACTGGTGTTCAACAATCAGCAGACCTGAAATGCACACCACCTGGATTATATTTCAGATACGTTTGAAATAAAGAATTGTGTAACAATACACTTAATTTAATGCCGTAAACACACTTCTTGAATTCACATCACTTCTTGAATAAACGTTTGATGAATTGAATATCTAATAAATGCTTCCAGTAAATCCCATCTTTGTTCTTAAATTGAGACGTTTACGGTTTAATTAATAGGCCTCAGTTGTGAAAATTAGCTTGAATTTCACATGATTCAAATCACATGAGTCAAAGGATATATTCACACAAAGAGATCCACTGTAAAACTTGTGAAACAAGCTGTGTTGTAATGCAGCAGCATTGTACCACTCACCTCCATTTCCGGATATTTTTTCCCTTAGATCAGCAGCCTTAAGGTTTCAGACTTATATCTTATCATTGTCAAACTAGGTTTTACTAAGATTCAATAGAGATAGATATACAATATCACAATGTGTAGGCAGGTTTTACTTATTGTTCTGTTAACAAAGAGTGTATTAGGCTGTGCTCCAATGGGGTTTTCATGTTGGGCAGAGTTATGTTCTGATACTTGGTGTGTGGCTTTTATACTACAGCTGAAGGTCATATTCAGGTTTTAGATTATATTAAACAAGTATGTGTTCATTCGGCTACACCTGATCAACTGAATCATTGAAACGATTGACAAGAATGACTCATTGAGGAGAGGGAATCATTGAACTCTAATGATGCATCAAGGGCAACTAAAAGCAACTACTTTATGGATTTGTCCACAGGTTCCATGTCGGCCATATCTGAATTTGCACCAACTTGGGCCCTAAATGGGTTTGTTCACCGTTTTTCATGTCGGCCCTATCTCAGTTTGATCCAGACTGGGTCCTAAATGGGTTTGTCCACAGGTTTCATGTCGGCCATATCTGAATTTACCCCAATGTGGGCCCTAAATGGTTTTGCCTATGGGTTCCATATTGGCCCTATCTGAATTAGCTCCAGCGTAGGCCCTAAATGGTTTTGTCCACAGGTTCATTGTCAGCCATGTCTGAATTTGCGCCATTGTGGGCTCTAAATGGGTTTGTCCATGGGTTTCATGTCCGCCTTATCTCAGTATGCCCCAGCATGGGTCCTAAATGGATTTGTCCACGGGTTTCATGTCCACCCTATCTCAATTTGCTCCAGCGTAGGCCCTAAATGGGTTTGTCCACAGGTTCATTGTCAGCCATGTCTGAATTTGCACCAGTGTGGGCTCTAAATGGGTTTGTCCACGGGGTTCCATGTTAGCCCTATCTCAATTTGCCCCAGCATGGGCCCTAAATGGGTTTGTTTATCATTTTTCATGTCGGCCCTATCTCAGTTTGCCCCAGCATGGGCCATAAATGGGTTTGTTCACTGTTTTTCATGTTGGCCCTATCTCAATTTGCTCCAGCATGGGTCCTAAATGGGTTTGTCCACTGGTTTCATGTCCGCCCTATCTCAATTTGCCCCCACTTGGGCCCTAAATGGGTTTGTTCACTGTTTTTCATGTTGGCCTTATCTCAATTTGCTCCAGCATGGGTCCTAAATGAGTTTGTCCACGGGTTTCATGTCTGCCCTATCTCAATTTGCCCCAGCATGGGTCGTAAATGGGTTTGTCCATGGTTTTCAGGTCCGCCCTATCTCAATTTGCTCCAGCGTAGGCCCTAAATGGGTTTGTCCACAGGTTCATTGTCAGCCATGTCTGAATTTGCGCCAGTGTGGGCTCTAAATGGGTTTGTCCACAGGGTTCCATGTCCGCCCTATCTCAATTTGCCCCCGCTTGGGCCCTAAATGGGTTTGTCCACTGGTTTCATGTCCGCCCTATCTCAATTTGTTCCAGATTGGGTCCTAAATGAGTTTGTCCACGGTTTCCATGTTGGCCATATCTAAATTTACCCCAATGTGGGGCCTAAATGGGTTTGCCTATGGGTTCCATATTGGCCCTATCTGAATTAGCTCCATCGTAGACCCTAAAGGGCTTTGTCCACAGGCTCCATGTCAGCCTTATCTGAATTTGCCCCAGTGTGAGAACTACATGGGTTTGGCCATGGGTTCCATGTCGGCCCTATCTGACTTTGCCCCAACGTAGGCCCTAAATGGGTTTGGGCTGACCTTAAAAGAGTTTGTTCAAGCCAATATTGTGCTTACATTGGCCCTACCATGAAATGTATATTACTTTTTTATATTGTTCAGTATTTTTTAAACATATAGCCTATTATGCTATCATGAGTAAGCAAGCAATCCTTAAAAGCTGGTTAAACACATTTGCCTATAATATTCTATCCTATAACTGTCGCTCTATCCACTGGATGCACATTCAGCTTTCTTTGTGGAAACATCAGTCTATATTGTGTAATGGTCATTCTCAAAGGTGGCACTACTGTATTAATGGCACAATGGCATAATGTTACTATGCCATACACACAATAACTATGTTATTGTGTATAACTAATATTATTGTGTAGCGCCTGCATGTGTTTAGAAACATTTTAGTCTTATGTAATGAGTTTTGACCTGCAGTGATGATGTGGCCATAGGAAACATCAGCTGGCAAAGAACCAGCAAACACATCTGAGCCACATGGGAGGGAAATTTAATATCTCAAGTGATCTTTTCGCTTTATTCAACGCCCACACCTTTCTCATTCTAAATGTTCATATCAATTGTCCTAGACATCAAGATAAAGTGTAATTTAAACTAAAGGATTACAGTATCCTCCAACCAGATGGATTCCAGATGGATATTGAGTTTCCATAGTCATTAACATAGCAAAGCTTATTTTTTCATTTACTTAATCATTTCAATTTGACATTTTTTTTCTCTTCTGATCACCATAATCAATCAAACCTCTATTTATAAAAAATAAATAAATTTAAAAAATATATATATTGTAAAAACGCTATTGTGATTTTTTTGTAGCATCTTGTTCACCACTAAATAAGTTTACTCAACTATAACGACTTTGAGGACTCCAGAAATGTGAAGAGGATCTATGTGTCTTTCTGCTTCTAGGAATGTGCACTTATGCACTATTCTATGCCATTTTATATTATAAACATTGTTAGTAGTATTTTGACACTGAAAAGATGCACCTGATGATGCACTTAAGTGTGGAATGCAGGATATGCAAATTACCTTATAAAATGCATATACCAACTAGACTGTGGAGTACATATTTCATATATTATTTGGGAAGACAGACCATACTCTACTTGTCAGCTTTTAAAATATCTGCATGTTAAAATACTTTGCAAATATTTGCAAACATAAGATGACCGCTAGAAATGTAAGATTTTTTAAGTGTTAACTGCTTTATTATTGTCAGCATGTGAACAGCTTGTAACAAAACTTAAACAAGACAATTCCCAAATTCCTATGTTGTCAAAGAGCCTGTGATTTTTATGTGAAGAGCCTGAGAGCCTCCCTTCCACTTAGTAACTCATGAAACTAATGCTTAATGTGTCAGATCTGTGTTCTAATGTCATTAATTACCCTCATGTCATTCCACACACACACGCAAGACCTTCATTCATCTTCGGAACACAAATTAAGATATTTATAGCGATAGTGATGGCCGATTCAGATTTGACATGCCGATTCATAATGCTCAGAAACTTCCTGAAGCAGTGTTTTGAAATCCACCATCACTATACAAGTCGTTATTTTGTGTTTTTGGCGCACCAAAAATATTTTCGGCACTTTATAATATTAATATTGAAATCACTGTACTCACAAACTGATTGAAATATGTTTTTAGTACATTAATGGATCTTGAGAGAGGAAATGTCATTGCTGGCTATGCAGGCCTCACTGCCATCAGATTTCAACTAAAATATCTTAATTTGTGTTCCGAAGATAAACTAAGGTCTTACGGGTGTGGAACGGCATGAGGGTGAGTAATAAATTACATTTTCAATTTTGGGTGAACTAACCCTTTAACTTTTGATTTCTGTCTTTTTTGTTGCATTTATATTAGTAGAAAAAAACCCCACACTTTCATATTTAAAGTATTCTCGTCGCTTCAGAAAATTAAGGTTGAACCACTGCTGTCATGTCGACTATTTTAACCATGTCCTTAGTTCCTTTCTGGACTTCGACTGGTGGTTAAATTATGGTCTACATGGAGGAGTCAGAGTTCTCAGATTTCAAAAATATCTTAATTCATGTTCCAAAGATGAATGAAGGTCGTACGGCTGTGGAACGACATAAGGGTGAGTAATAAATGACAATCTTCATTTTGGATGAACTAACCCTTTAAAATGACAGAATAGAACAAGCACAAAAGAAACTGTAAATTTGATAGAATTATTAATTTTAATGAAGTTTTTCCATATGACAAAAGAATATGCATTTAAAAATGCAAGGAGTAGAAATCACAATATGAAAATGACTGGTTTTCACAAAATGAAGCTCAAAGTTCTCAAAACTTTGCACTAAAATCAGTACACAACCTGCAACACATCCACTTCCATATGAAACAGTTGCAGGAAACAAACTGAGTGTGAGGAAACTAGCATTTAGCTGAAAAACACTGAAATCTTTCCACAACATTAATAAACCTTGACAATAATAAGAACTCTACACTAAAGCAGATAAAATTTACATTACTTTACATGGTGTGTTTTTTTTTTTTTTTGTTGTTGTTTTTTAAATCAAATGGATTATGCCATCAGGTCTAAAGTCATCAGTTAAAAAGTACCTTAATTTCGCGGACCAATTTTAGAACAAGGGTATGATGTAATACAGGATTACAAGACTCCCAAGTGGCCACACGAGAGCCTGGGATGGGTTTGTCGCGCTTGATCTTGGTTTAGTTGGTTTTGCGGTTGATGTTGTAGTTGGTTTTGTAGTTAATGTCAGCCTAGTTGGTGTAAGCAAGCCAGTAGTTTTGGTACCTGGTACCTGTGACGTCACAATCCTGTCATTGATGGGCTGAACACCCCTGAAAGTGTTGGTCATTAGAGGAGAGTTAATGGTCGTGTTGATGTACACAGTCGTAGTGAAGAGGTCAATCTAGAGAAACAGAAGCAATTTAATGAAGCCAAAGATGATTAAAAATAAGGTCTCATTTTATTCCAATTGCACTCAAGAATTTAGGTCAAATTAAGATTTTAAAAATGTTAATTTTAAAAATGTTAAATTTTCAATCCATTTGGAGTACAGTTAAATAAACAGAATGTGATGCATATGTCAGTCATACATAAATTAAATGGGTACATGGCATTTTTTTAAAAACTACTTGCTGAAATTCAGATATGATTGCCGTTTCATTTCCAACACGCTGTGAGTGGTAGACCAATCACAACAGAATAGGCCATCTGACCAATCAGAGCAGAGTAGGCTATCAGGAAGGAGGGGTTTAGAGAGACTGAATCCTCAAAAACAAACCCTTTTTAAACTCTTGGAGAAATGAGATGATGTGCAATGTATTTAGAGAAAATTAATGTGTTAATCTAAATTGATGGTAACTGTGCAAATCAAACTCAAATCTTAAATACTTTGAGTGTCTAGACTTACCAAATCCTGGCTGACTTTGAATGAATCTTTAAAGATAGTCCACACCACACCTTCAGTGCAGTTTGGTGTAGTCAGAGAGCCAATATAACGGTAATATTTAGTCCTGTCCACTCCAGGAAGCAGATCATCCATGGAGATATTGTGGTAAATGCGTTCATTATCACCTTAGACATAATTAGTGCATTTATGAACATTACCAGCTTATTTTATGCATCCATTTTACTCATACTTGTAAGATCATGGCCAAACCTGCATTGGCAATTTTCTGAAGATAAGACGTCAAGTTCTTCCAGCTCATAGGTTTCCCAATGTCATTAGAGGCCTGTGGGTGGCATTACAATTGAAACACTTGAAAAAAATCGAAAACAAATAAGAGGAAAAGGCAACATACCTCAATGAAGATACCAAGAACTGCCCATTCTGGATCACCAGTCATACTGCCATTACGCTCAGCCTTATTTACAATATGCAACTGAGATGCAAGACCTTTTATAAGAACAGTAATAAAAACAAAAGCTTTATTATATTACATTACCATATATTCATACCTCCATAGGGTATCGTTTTCCATCCACAGTGTGTTCAGATCCAGGCATGGTGCTGCCGTTACCCCAGTGGAGATGAAACTCTGTACTGGCAAATGAGCCTGGCAGATCCCCTCCTTCCACTTGCATTCTCTTGTGATCAAGTGTAACTTTGACTGTAGAGCAAAACCACAACAAATTGAACACAGCGAGATTCCGTTTCTAGCCCGTTTCTTATCAAAAGGATCAGTAACGGGCCATTCACACTACTACTGTGCTACTTTTCCATCGTTTTTTCAATGCAAACACTCTAGATGGACATCTTTAAAGGGGTGGTTATAATTTCACTTTTTAACTTTAGTTAGTGTGTAATGATGCCGTTTGTGCATAAACATATGCAAAGTTACGATGCTCAAAGTTCAATGCAAAAGGGAGACATTCTTTTAAAGAATTCCATTTAAGGACAACAAACGGACTACAACAAGCTTCTTCCTGGATTGGTGACATCACTAACCCTAAAGTTTACATAAACCCTGCCCCTGAGAAAATGGAACAAAGGTTGCTTTAGAGAAGACGAAGAGTTGTTGTAGTAGAGTGTTGTTGTCATGCCGTCATTTTACGCCGGACTGCTTCACAAACGAGGTTAAAAGGTTAACATGACGGCAAATGCTAGTGGATGAGTTGAATCAACTCCACAGCAACTGCATAAATTTATCCACTAACCATTCAGAAACGTCCAGTTTCATTCTAAAAGTTGTAACTTCTTCCTGAGTCTCTCCATCAGTATGTAAGGCTGAACACCGTTACTGACAATCAACATTTTGGCTGCGTGAGATTCTCCAGCTTTGTTGTTGAACAACTGAAGAACGAGCCGTTATAGCTCTGCCCTCTTTTGGAAAGCGGGCCAGGACCAGCTGCTCATTTGCATTTAAAGGGACATGCATGGTGTACCAACAATGTTATTTTGGCAGATTGATTACCATTTGTATAACCAGTTTTACAACAAATACCATGGTTTAACTATGGTTAGTATAGTAAAACCATGGTTAATTTGTGTTAACTATGTTTTTTTTTTTTGTGTTGTTGTATTTGTAATAAAACCATGGTTAATTTTCACAATTGATGAATGTTCTTAAAAAAAAAACAACAAAAAAAAAAAAAAACACAACAACAACCATGCATCGCAAAAATGCGCCCCTAAAGGGCCGTTCACACAGAACGTGTCTTAATTCCACCATGCTGCTTTTCAATTGCCTTTCAATGTAAACAAGCAAGCACGACATGTTTGACTGTTGCAATCACATCTCTTTTGCAGAGTCTTGGGCATGACAAAAATGTGGTGGGTCAAGTTAAAAAAGTTAGATGAATCTCTAGAGCTTTAGGGTACATTTTCACAACGTAATAAAAATGGAAAGTTCCTCCTTCGCATTTTTAGCTTACATTGTCAAAACAATCCCCTTTCACACGGACCGGTGAAAATGATTAAAACTGTAATATTATACTGCATTTTTGCATTTTTCAAAAACTTAAAAATATTGTCATGTAAATGAGCAGCCAAAATGCATTTTTGTTGAAAATGGTATTGAGTAAACAACCACTCAGTTTAGTTTTTTTTTTTTCGTTCCAATGCCCTGGTTCTCACGTTTTAAACTGCAAAAAACATTCTGTGTGAATAAACCTGTCTTGCACAAAACTAGAATAAATTATAAGACAAAGAGATCTACTCACTTGTCGTGCCAGTGTTTTTAATCTCAGTTAATGTCGTTTTGTCATCGTAGCCAGTGAAGTTGAAAGAGGTCAGATTAGCATTAGCCTGGACATTGGCGGTTATGATGTCTATTGGAGACTGTTGAGTGCCATTACAGTCTTTACTTGCAATTGTGGGCCAAGCGACATCATCTGAGATGCAGAAAAAAAATATTCTAAACATCCTCGCACCATTATTCGTATCAAAACATTTTTAATCTCTGCTTCCAAGATAACAGTGATGCATTTTGTTTACTTGTTCAGATTGAACATTATGTTTTAAGTGAAGTGAGCCAAGTAGCCTATGGTGTCCCATACACTGAATTTGTGCTCTGCATTTCACCCATCCAAGTGCATTCACACAGTGAACACAAATCCAGAGCAGTGGGCAGCCGTTTTTTGGTACGACATCTGGGGAGCTATTTGGGGTTAGGTGCCTTTCTCAGTTGTGGGTAATGAGAGCACGGTTACAAGTCCAACTCTCTCACCATTAGGCCACAACTGCCCCCATCTGTCCCCTAAATTAAATAGGCCTATCTTTGTTGTAATTAAAATTAACTCTGTTATGGTACCATTTATGTGGGGGGTAACAACTTACT
Organism: Chanodichthys erythropterus; assembly: GCF_024489055.1. Taxonomy (NCBI): domain Eukaryota; kingdom Metazoa; phylum Chordata; class Actinopteri; order Cypriniformes; family Xenocyprididae; genus Chanodichthys; species Chanodichthys erythropterus. The sequence goes on from NC_090239.1 coordinate 26,463,026, forward strand.
ACAGGATGGGCTGTTATAACACCACGCTGAAAAAAGGCAAATGAAAAGAGACAATGTGTGAAATGTGACAATATACAGTGAAGTAACATTATTCAGAGAAATGGCAACACAACTAAATGATGAACAAACTCTTACGTGCAGAGGTTGATGCAGTGGGTACCAACAGCCACAGACAAGCTGCAAGGCAGGCCATGAAAGCATTCATCTAACAACAACAAAAATAAATAATGCAAACACTCTGATCTGTTATATAATTTTCAACTAAAGGATTAATCAAATTAAAAGAACAAACAATTGAACATCACACAGATTAAATGCCATTTCAGCTAATTCTTTTTATGTCACATATTTGTGAATACATAAACTGTTATCTTAGCATTTTAGTCAATTAAATTGACTTTACCAGTCCTTGAATATTGCACTTGGCTGCCTCTCTTCTGATTAAAAGCCAAAACCTGGTTCCTGTATTGAATCTACAAAACCCTTTTGGAAAACTACAGTGTATATGAAAGTTTTATTTTCAAAGGATTTCAAAGCCCTGAAATGTGCAAACGCATGACTGTGGACAGTCTTCAAAGTGATTAAATTGTGACATGTGGTACCATGTGATTAAGGCCCATTTGGTTCAGGTGTTTGATGATGTCACTATTATACTCCACCCCCTGACAGGTAGTTTGATGTCCAGTGTGCATCATTTTTTAAACGGAAACGGTGGTGTGTTGAACACCCTGTTCTGATGACGCAGGAGTTGCAGCTATGGCAGCTGAGAAGGACATTCTTTGTGTTCTTTTTGAAGAATCTCCGGAGCCTGATGAAATTGGTATAAATACGCGTTTAATACTGCAAAATACACTCAATGTTACAGTCACTGCCATTGCCGTCCAGAGTAAAAGAGATAAAAGACATCCCAATTGAGTGAAGGGATTTGTGTAAACTGTGGTTCCTAATTATTGTGATCCAACATTTGCCTCACCAGGGTGAAAAGACAAACATAATCCACTTCTTACCTCTGAGACGGTTATGATCTATATGACCTTATTTTTATTTATTAGGCTTATTATTGACGATCACTATTGTTGTGCCGTCATGTTGTAATATTGTACAGATGTAACACATTTAAAAGTATTCATTTTTATTAGGGAAAGAAATGTTAAAAGACAACCAGTTGTTTCACAGACAAGGCTTAAGTCAGACTAAAATGCTTTAAAATGCAATGTTTGAGCCATTTTAACTTACACGGACATCTTAAATTACATCAGTGACATTTTGTCTTAAGATGCACACCAGTAATGATGTTTATGAAAGCTACTGAAGTGATTGAACTAAGGCCTAATCCTACCTCTGTGAAACCAGGATGTTCATTTATACACACTTTCCCTATTGTTGATGTTTGTTGTTGATGCTACATCATTTTAATACTGACTTCGTTATATTTGAACTCAGAAAAAAAAAAAAAAAAGTTGGGTCAACTTAAGGTTGATTCAACTTATTTACTATGGTTGGGCACAGCTTGACAAAAACTACCAAGGAAGAATCTATGTAAAATAGTTATGTCCAACTTAGTCATGGACAGTGGTTCCACCTGCTTGAGACAAGTAAAATCCAATAGAATCAACCATGTCAAACTAGAATCAATTGTGTTCATATAAAATAAAAAAAATAGCCTTTCATATACATTGATTTTTACAATTATTTCTTGTTTCATTTTGTGATTTACATAACTTGTTCTGTGTTAGAAATCTAGATGTGATACTGGATTCATCCTAAATTGCCTTAACCAAAAACATTGTAAAGCCTAAATTGATCATAAGTCCATTGGTGGCAATCATTTTACAAACATTAGGCTTACAATGCTTTTGGGAAATGCAACCCAGAGCACTACCACAGTGATTACTTTCTTAAAGTAATTTGAAAGTTTATTAGCAGGTCCTCAACCCAAGCACAAGTGCAACAATTCACCACAAACGGTAAAATTGTGAGAAATAAAATTAACAAGCTTTTAAATACCAGAGCAGTTAAAAAAAAAAAAAAAAAAAAAAAAAAAAAAACTTCATTTCAACATTTACTCTCCTAGTTCAGCCCCTTTGCAAAGCATAATGGGGAGTGAAAATACTGCTTGAGTCCTGGTTGGGTTACTTGATTGAAACATGTCATTTCAATATGAAAATCGTCAAGTCAGAGTAATCGTTTCAAGTCAATTTAACATGAAATCACATTTAAACCAGAAACCTGATGCAATGGTGTTGAATCAAGTTTAAAGTGAACTGCATAAAAAAAATAAAAAAAATAACTCACTTGATCCACTTCAAATGCGGACTATTAAATGGACAGCCTGGTATTTGGATTCAGGACTAGGTCTTAAAGATCTAATTAACTCCAACTACTTAAACTGATGTTTGAATGCACAAGCCTAAAACTAGTCACTTGTCATTGACCAGCATGGAAACCACATTAATTTCCTCGAAGCTGTGCATCTCTCAAAAGACCAACTCCATAAAGCATTACAAGAAATTCATAAGTGAAGCTTGAGAAATTAAACACTGGCTCTCCGACTGAAACATTAATTTATTTTTTCCTCAATATACATTAAAATAAAAGGGATTACAAGTTCGTTGAATCAAGTATGAATTAAAGACATTGTTTTGACAACATTCACATTTTGGTGACAAGATAAATGCTCATTTAAAAAAGGCAAAAACCCCTTGTGCATAAATGGATAAACCAGAGTAATACTCCAGATCAGTGAGAAAAACCCTGACTACAGACAAGTGCCACTGAATGACGAACAAAACAAAGCACATCTGCTAGATCGAGACAACTTTAAAAATCATAGACATTCTTGAATTACTCAAACTAAGAACAGCAACTTGACAAATATACAACCACGTTTCAACCAAATTTAGCTCCCGTCTACACAGATGGAGACTTGATACCTTCAAGCAATTACATTACAGCTCTAAAAGCATTGTGTCGCATACTGAAGTGCAAAACCAATGACAAAATGCCTTAACATCAAAATAGTGCATGTCAAACATGTTTGCAAGAGTCCCAAAAACACCATACAAAACCTCATACTGTGCATACTAGTAAAACCGCAGCTCTTGAGCTTTAGTTGTATAGTAACTTGTTAAAAGTAGTGTTGGACAGAGATACACATACATGAACACATACAGGATACCATAAAGTGAAAGATCCACACTTGACAAGACGGACAAATCTGGAACATGTTTTTACAATTCATTAAAATATTGCTTAAAAATAATGACACTTCAAGTCAGATGGCTGACAACGTTATGAATCCTACTAGTATGAATCAGTTGGGAACTCAAATGCAGGGTAAGGTTCAGGGGTAGGACACTCAAAAGATAGGTCTAGAAAGTCAAAAGTTGTTTGGGATATAGGACCAGTAGCTCCGGTACCTGCCACCTGTGAAGACACAATCCTGCCATTGACAGGCTGTACACCCCTGAACGTGTCCACCATTAGAGGGGAGTTGGTCGCAGTGTTGACATAAACCCTCTTGCTGAACAGGTCAATCTAATATTTAGGAGAAAAAAAAAAAATCATGGAACCAGCAACAGCAATAAAGAACCTTAATTTAGGGTCTAGCCTTACCAAATCCTGGCTGACTTTGACAGGGTCTTTAAAGATGGTCCACACCACACCTTCTTTACAGTTTGGTGTGGTCAAAGAGCCAAGGTAACGGTAATATTTTGTCCTGTCCACTCCAGGAAGCAGATCATCCATAGAGATATATTCAGTGATGCACGCTTTATCACCTGAGAAACAGGAAGGCCATTAGAAATTTGCACTTTCAGGAAGTCACATCAGGGAATACTTAGAACTTCATTAAAAAAAAAAAAAAGTACTTCATATTTAGAGTTATTAAAGAATGGTGTTCCCTATACTAAAGTGTTACCGAATAAAGCAACAAGTCCTGCATTCTAAAAAATGCTGGGTTAAAAACCCCCCAAGTTGGGTTGAAAATGGACAAACCCAGCAGTTGGGTTAAATGTTTGCCCAACCTGCTGGGTAGTTTTACTTAACTATTGTTTAAAAATTACAGTATTGCTTACTTAAAATGAACCCAAAATATCTTGAAAACTAACATTTAATAATATGTTTAATAAATGAACACTTTAATTTCATTTTAGATTCACTTTAAGTCAGCTATAGTCATTTTCAAACAATAGTTGGGTTAAATAAAACTACCCAGCAGGTTGGGCAAACATTTAACCCAACAGTTGGGTTAAAACCACCCAATCGCTGGGTTTGTCCATTTAACCCAACTTGGGTTGTTTTTAACCCAGCATTTTTTAGAGTGTATGTGGTACTTTTGCAGCCTGTGACTTGCCTGCATTTGCAATTTTTGCCAGGTAGGATGTCAAGGTCTTCCAGCTCTCTGGTTTACCAGTGTCATTAGTGGCCTGTGGGTTCAATACAAAAAGAAAAACCTCAACTAAAACTGTCTCAAATCATTTATTTGTAATTAGAAAACATACCTCAATGAAGAAACCAAGAGCAGCTAACTGAGTCGACCCGTTATGTTCAAACTTATTCACTATGTGCAGCTGAAACAGATGGTCAGGACAAATGAGTAAAAGACTACTAAAAGTTGTTTTAGTCTGTACAATGTTCATACCTCCATCGGGTATTGTTTGCCATCCACAGTGTGTTCAGATCCAGGCATGGCACTGCCATTACCCCAGTGGAGATGAAACTGCTTACTGGCAAACAAGCCTGGCAGATCCCCTCCTTCCACATGCATTCTTGTGTGATTCAGTGTAACTTTGACTGTTGAGTAAAGCCAAAATACAACATGCAGAGGTTATCTATGTTCTGTCTGAAATGAACATAACTCCTGCATGCTGAGAGGAGATAAACAAAGCTCTTTTTATTGTCAGTTATGCATTTGAACATGTACTCACTTGTCTTGCCAGTGTTTTTGATCTCAGTTAAGGTCGTTTTGTCATCGTAGCCAGTGAAGTGGAATGAGGTCAGATTAGCATTAGCCTGGACATTTGCAGTTACGATGTCTATTGGAGACTGTTGAGTGCCATTACAGTCTTTTTTGGCAATTATGGGCCATGTGATGTCACCTGAGACACAAAAAACACGTTAAAGCAAAGTTCACTGAATTATTCTGTGCCATGAAAGGAACTATAGCCAGTTAAAAGGATGAAAGAACTACTTACTACATGACGGCTTATCATAACACCAAGCTGAGGAGCACAAATGCAGCGAAATTAACACACTGAATTAAGTTTTTGAAAGCAGCAAACAAACAATTGAATTACATAAGTTTGGGAACCAAGTCACATGATCGCATCTTACCCACAGACAGTGGTGCGCTGTATGACACAGACAACAAACTAGCTGCAAGGCAGGTCATAAACCAAACATTCAACTTGAAGGAGAGGGAAGTATAAAAGGACAATGTTAAAAACTTCACCTATTCTCATTCACTTAAAAGTCTTTATTTTTTAGCCAGATCATAAAGATTGTATCAATTGGAAGTAATCCCACAGTTAACCTACCATTTTAGTTAATTAAACAAAATTACACTAGATCAGACAGGTTCTTCTCTTCCAAAAAACAACCAAAAACCCAGCAATATTGAATCAGCACAATTACTCCAACAGCATTACTCAAAAGCTTTAAAAGGAACAAACAAGCTTAGGGTGATTTCAAACATCAAATACTGACAGGTGTCGCCCTTTAGGATGTCTGATAGCTAATTAAGGCCAGTTGGGTTCAGGTGAAGCAGGTCTCCACCCATAGTCATTAAGCTTAAATGATGAGTAGCATGTGTTCCAAAATAAATGAATGTCAATACCATGTGGTTTTGATCATTTATAGGCTATATTATGCAGCAAATAAATAAATAAATAATATTAATAAATAAATACAATTAAATAATAATAATAATAATAATATTAATAATAATACAAAGAAGATTTCAACATTGTTTTCAACATTGATTATAATAAGAAAAGTTTCTTGAGCAGCAAGTCATTATATTAGAATGATTTCTGAAAGGTCATGTGATACTGAAGACTGGAGTAATGATGCTGAAAATTCAGCTTTGCAACACAGGAATAAATTACATTTTAAGATATATTCAAATAGAAAACAGTTATTTTAAACAGTATATTGTTTCACAATATTTCTCTTCTTATTGTATTTTTGATCAAATAAAGAAGCCTATAGTGCAGAAGAGACTTCTTTCAAGACCATTAAAAATGTTCAAGTTTCCAAACTTTTTTGAACAGTAGAAATTGTTTTAATTTTAATAACTGAGGTCTAGCTGTCATGCTTTATACATTTAAAACTTAAATCCCCTTAAAACTACAGAATCATCTACTGTTGAATATAATTACAGATAGCTAAAACATAAGCAGACTTTGTGACTTCAACTGTTTTTTTTGTATTAAAAAAATATATTTTCTAACTCTAGGCTTCATGTTATTTTCACAGATGGCAAATTGTTTAAAAATACAATGGATAGAAATAAGAAGAGTTAAGTATCAACTACTAGCTTAAATCTTGTCTCTCCATGTAACAAGATACATAAAATTATATTGCGGAAAACGTCAACCATGATCAAACACGATCAATGAAGCTGACACATAATTTACAAGATATATTAAATTAATAAAACAAACTCATACAGCCAAGTCAAATCACATTTATTTATATTGCACTTTATGAAATACAGATTATTTCAAAGCAGCATTACAGTGATAAACAGGAATATAATGATCATTTATTAAAACAGAATGAAAAAAAACACAACAGTGTCATTATTCAGCTGAGGTCAGTTCGATGTTGATTCATATTAGTTCAATAACTGTGTAAAGTTCATTAATTATGAGTTTAATCCAGCCATAAGGAGCTCTACAGAAGACAGTAGTGTTGTTAGTCACTTCATCAGTTCAATGATTCAGTTCAGTTCAATAATAGTGTCGATGTTGCAACATTCGTCAATTATGAAAGCTATAAGCAGCTCTGCAGAAAACAGTGTTGACAAGCTTGGCAAGAGAAGGACTGTGATGATAGATAAAGTGGATGTGGCCACAGATGAAGGTGCCATTGCCGTTCAGAGTAAAGGAGATAAAAGACATCCCAATTGAGTGAAGGGATTTGTGTAAACTGTGGTTCCTAATTATTGTGATCCAACATTTGCCTCACCAGGGTGAAAAGACAAACATAACCCACTTCTTACCTCTGAGACTGTTATGATCTATATGACCTTATTTTTATTGTATTAGGCTTATTGACGATCACTATTGTTGTGCCGTCATATTGTAATATTGTACAGATGTAACACATTTAAAAGTATTCATTTTTATTAGGGAAAGAAATGTTAAAAGACAACCAGTTGTAATATCCAGTCATCAGTATTTAGAAACACATTTAAGTTAAAGTAGCTCATTAGAAAAACACAAAAACTGATATTAAAACTTCTTAAGAATTAAGTTCAGGTAAATTTTATAATTAACGGCAAAGCTGATGAAAGCAGAGTGGTGGGTTGCTGGAGTCTGTTTCAGGATTTGTAAAACAAAACAAAAAAAAAGTCACTTACATGCGTCACTACAAATCTGTAGGAATTTCTGCAGAACAAATCTTGGGGGTTATCTTGGGAAACATTTGCTCAGTTTCACAGACAAGGCTTAAGTCAGACTAAAATGCTTTAAAATGCAATGTTTGAGCCATTTTAACTTACACGGACATCTTAAAATTACATCAGTGACATTTTGTCTTAAGATGCACACCAGTAATGATGTTTATGAAAGCTACTGAAGTGATTGAACTAAGGCCTAATCCTACCTCTGTGAAACCAGGATGTTCATTTATACACTTTCCCTATTGTTAATGTTTGTTGTTGATGCTACATCATTTTAATACTGACTTCGTTATATTTGAACTCATACAAAAGAGAAAAAAAGTTGGGTCAATTTTAAGGTTGATTCAACTTATTTACTATGGTTGGGCACAGCTTGACAAAAACTACTAAGGAAGAATGTAAAATAGTTATGTCCAACTTAGTCATGGACAGTGGTTGCACCTGCTTGAGACAAGTAAAATCCAATAGAATCAACCATGTCAAACTAGAATCAATTGTGTTCATATAAAATAAAAATAGCCTTTCATATACATTGATTTTTACAATTAATTCTTGTTTAATTTTGTGATTTACATAACTTGATGTTCGGTGTTAGAAATCTAGATGTGATACTGGATTCATCCTAAATTGCCTTAACCAAAAACATTGTAAAGCCTAAATTGATCATAAGTCCATTGGTGGCAATCATTTTACAAACATTAGGCTTACAATGCTTTTGGGAAAATGCAACCCAGAGCACTACCACAGTGATTACTTTCTTAAAGTAATTTGAAAGTTTATTAGCAGGTCCTCAACCCAAGCACAAGTGCAACAATTCACCACAAACGGTAAAATTGTGAGAAATAAAATTAAGCTTTTAAATACCAGAGCAGTTTAAAAAAAAAAAAAAAAAAAAAAAAACTTCATTTCAACATTTACACTCCTAGTTCAGCCCCTTTGCAAAGCATAATGGGGAGTGAAAATACTGCTTGAGTCCTGGTTGGGTTACTTGATTGAAACATGTCATTTCAATATGAAAATCGTCAAGTCAGAGTAATCGTTTTAAGTCAATTTAACATGAAATCACATTTAAACCAGAAACCTGATGCAATGGTGTTGAATCAAGTTGTTTAAAGTGAACGGCATCAATATAACTCACTTTTTGATCCACTTCAAATGCGGACTGTTAAATGGACAGCCTGGTATTTGGATTCAGGACTAGGTCTTAAAGATCTAATTAACTCCAACTACTTAAACTGATGTTTGAATGCACAAGCCTAAAACTAGTCACTTGTCATTGACCAGCATGGAAACCACATTAATTTCCTCGAATCTATGCATCTCTCAAAAGACCAACTCCATAAAGCATTACAAGAAATTCATAAGTGGAGCTTGAGAAATTAAACACTGGCTCTCCGACTGAAAACATTAATTTATTTTTTCCTCAATATACATTAAAACAAATAAAAGGGATTACAAGTTAGTTGAATCAAGTATGAATTAAAGACATTGTTTTGACAACATTCACATTTTGGTGACAAGATAAATGCTCATTTAAAAAAGGCAAAAACCCCTTGTGCATAAATGGATAAACCAGAGTAATACTCCAGATCAGTGAGAAAAACCCTGACTACAGACAAGTGCCACTGAATGACGGTCAAAACAAGTACATCTGCTAGATCGAGACAACTTTAAAAATCGTAGACATTCTTGAATTACTCAAACTAAGAACAGCAACTTGACAAATATACAACCATGTTTCAACCAAATTTAGCTCCTGTCTACACAGATGGAGACTTGATACCTTCAAGCAACTACATTACAGCTCTAAAAGCATTAGTTGTGTCGCATTCTGAAGTGCAAAACCAATGACAAAATGCCTTAAAATAAAATTTAGTGCATATAAAATAGTGCATGTCAAACATGTTTGCAAGAGTCCCAAAAACACCATACAAAACCTCATACTGTGCATACTAGTAAAACCGCAGCTCTTGAGCTTTAGTTGTATAGTAACTTGTTAAAAGTAGTGTTGGACAGAGATACACATACATGAACACATACAGGATACCATAAAGTGAAAGACCCACACTTGACAAGACGGACAAATCTGGAACATGTTTTTACAATTCATTAAAATATTGCTTAAAAATAATGACACTTCAAGTCAGATGGCTGACAACGTTATGAATCCTACTAGTATGAATCAGTTGGGAACTCAAATGCAGGGTAAGGTTCAGGGGTAGGACACTCAAAAGATAGGTCTAGAAAGTCAAAAGTTGTTTGGGATATAGGACCAGTAGCTCCGGTATCTGCCACCTGTGAAGACACGATCCTGCCATTGACAGGCTGTACACCCCTGAACGTGTCCACCATTAGAGGGGAGTTGGTCGCAGTGTTGACATAAACCCTCTTGCTGAACAGGTCAATCTAATATTTAGGAGAAAAAAAAAAAATCATGGAACCAGCAACAGCAATAAAGAACCTTAATTTAGGGTCTAGCCTTACCAAATCCTGGCTGACTTTGACAGGGTCTTTAAAGATGGTCCACACCACACCTTCTTTACAGTTTGGTGTGGTCAAAGAGCCAAGGTAACGGTAATATTTTGTCCTGTCCACTCCAGGAAGCAGATCATCCATAGAGATATATTCAGTGATGCACGCTTTATCACCTGAGAAACAGGAAGGCCATTAGAAATTTGCACTTTCAGGAAGTCACATCAGGGAATACTTAGAACTTCAATAAAAAAAAAAAAAAAAAGTACTTCATATTTAGAGTTATTAAAGAATGGTGTTCCCTATACTAAAGTGTTACCGAATAAAGCAACAAGTCCTGCATTCTAAAAAATGCTGGGTTAAAAACCCCCCAAGTTGGGTTGAAAATGGACAAACCCAGCAGTTGGGTTAAATGTTTGCCCAACCTGCTGGGTAGTTTTACTTAACTATTGTTTAAAAATTACAGTATTGCTTACTTAAAATGAACCCAAAATATCTTGAAAACTAACATTTAATAATATGTTTAATAAATGAACACTTTAATTTCATTTTAGATTCACTTTAAGTCAGCTATAGAGTCATTTTCAAACAATAGTTGGGTTAAATAAAACTACCCAGCAGGTTGGGCAAACATTTAACCCAACAGTTGGGTTAAAACCACCCAATCGCTGGGTTTGTCCATTTAACCCAACTTGGGTTGTTTTTAACCCAGCATTTTTTAGAGTGTATGTGGTACTTTTGCAGCCTGTAACTTGCCTGCATTTGCAATTTTTGCCAGGTAGGATGTCAAGGTCTTCCAGCTCTCTGGTTTACCAGTGTCATTAGTGGCCTGTGGGTTCAATACAAAAAGAAAAACCTCAACTAAAACTGTCTCAAATCATTTATTTGTAATTAGAAAACATACCTCAATGAAGAAACCAAGAGCAGCTAACTGAGTCGACCCGTTATGTTCAAACTTATTCACTATGTGCAGCTGAAACAGATGGTCAGGACAAATGAGTAAAAGACTACTAAAAGTTGTTTTAGTCTGTACAATGTTCATACCTCCATCGGGTATTGTTTGCCATCCACAGTGTGTTCAGATCCAGGCATGGCACTGCCGTTACCCCAGTGGAGATGAAACTGCTTACTGGCAAACAAGCCTGGCAGATCCCCTCCTTCCACATGCATTCTTGTGTGATTCAGTGTAACTTTGACTGTTGAGTAAAGCCAAAATACAACATGCAGAGGTTATCTATGTTCTGTCTGAAATGAACATAACTCCTGCATGCTGAGAGGAGATAAACAAAGCTCTTTTTATTGTCAGTTATGCATTTGAACATGTACTCACTTGTCTTGCCAGTGTTTTTAATCTCAGTTAATGTCGTTTTGTCATCGTAGCCAGTGAAGTGGAATGAGGTCAGATTAGCATTAGCCTGGACATTTGCAGTTACGATGTCTATTGGAGACTGTTGAGTGCCATTACAGTCTTTTTTGGCAATTATGGGCCATGTGATGTCACCTGAGACACAAAAAACACGTTAAAGCAAAGTTCACTGAATTATTCTGTGCCATGAAAGGAACTATAGCCAGTTAAAAGGATGAAAGAACTACTTACTACATGACGGCTTATCATAACACCAAGCTGAGGAGCACAAATGCAGCGAAATTAACGCACTGAATTAAGTTTTTGAAAGCAGCAAACAAACAATTGAATTACATAAGTTTGGGAACCAAGTCACATGATCGCATCTTACCCACAGACAGTGGTGCGCTGTATGACACAGACAACAAACTAGCTGCAAGGCAGGTCATAAACCAAACATTCAGCTTGAAGGAGAAGGAAGTATAAAAGGACAATGTTAAAAACTTCACCTATTCTCATTCACTTAAAAGTCTTTATTTTTTAGCCAGATCATAAAGATTGTATCAATTGGAAGTAATCCCACAGTTAACCTACCATTTTAGTTAATTAAACAAAATTACACTAGATCAGACAGGTTCTTCTCTTCCAAAAAAACAACCAAAAACCCAGCAATATTGAATCAGCACAATTACTCCAACAGCATTACTCAAAAGCTTTAAAAGGAACAAACAAGCTTAGGGTGATTTCAAACATCAAATACTGACAGGTGTCGCCCTTTAGGACGTCTGATAGCTAATTAAGTCCAGTTGGGTTCAGGTGAAGCAGGTCTCCACCCATAGTCATTAAGCTTAAATGATGAGTAGCATGTGTTCCAAAATAAATGAATGTCAATACCATGTGGTTTTGATCATTTATAGGCTATATTATGCAGCAAATAAATAAATAAATAATATTAATAAATAAATACAATTAAATAATAATAATAATAATATTAATAATAATACAAAGAAGATTTCAACATTGTTTTCAACATTGATTATAATAAGAAAAGTTTCTTGAGCAGCAAGTCATTATATTAGAATGATTTCTGAAAGGTCATGTGATACTGAAGACTGGAGTAATGATGCTGAAAATTCAGCTTTGCAACACAGGAATAAATTACATTTTAAGATATATTCAAATAGAAAACAGTTATTTTAAACAGTATATTGTTTCACAATATTTCTCTTCTTATTGTATTTTTGATCAAATAAAGAAGCCTATAGTGCAGAAGAGACTTCTTTCAAGACCATTAAAAATGTTCAAGTTTCCAAACTTTTTTGAACAGTAGAAATTGTTTTAATTTTAATAACTGAGGTCTAGCTGTCATGCTTTATACATTTAAAACTTAAATCCCCTTAAAACTACAGAATCATCTACTGTTGAATATAATTACAGATAGCTAAAACATAAGCAGACTTTGTGACTTCAACTGTTTTTTTTGTATTAAAAAAATATATTTTCTAACTCTAGGCTTCATGTTATTTTCACAGATGGCAAATTGTTTAAAAATACAATGGATAGAAATAAGAAGAGTTAAGTATCAACTACTAGCTTAAATCTTGTCTCTCCATGTAACAAGATACATAAAATTATATTGCGGAAAACGTCAACCATGATCAAACACGATCAATGAAGCTGACACATAATTTACAAGATATATTAAATTAATAAAACAAACTCATACAGCCAAGTCAAATCACATTTATTTATATTGCACTTTATGAAATACAGTGATAAACAGGAATATAATGATCATTTATTAAAACAGAATGAAAAAAAACACAACAGTGTCATTATTCCGCTGAGGTCAGTTCGATGTTGATTCATATTAGTTCAATAACTGTGTAAAGTTCATTAATTATGAGTTCAATCCAGCCATAAGGAGCTCTACAGAAGACAGTAGTGTTATTCACTTCATCAGTTCAATGATTCAGTTCAGTTCAATAATAGTGTCGATGTTGCAACATTCGTCAATTATGAAAGCTATAAGCAGCTCTGCAGAAAACAGTGTTGACAAGCTTGGCAAGAGAAGGACTGTGATGATAGATAAAGTGGATGTGGCCACAGATGAAGGTGGATTTTACCACCTGTGATGTCACATTTCTGCCATTCAAGGGCTGAACTCCTCTGAAGTTGATGGTCATCAGAACTGAAGCTTCCTCTCCTGAAATTGAGAGTTGTGCTGAAGAGGTTGATCTGTTTGGAGAAATAAATTCAATTGAGTGACTTTTTAACTCAGAATATGATGAATGTTGTTCTCCAATAATAGATTGTATGCAATATATGATTTTTATGAATTCCTCTACCATAGAGTTGCCTTGTCTTACCAAGTCCTGACTGACTTTGATATGATCTTGTACAGATCACAACTTCATTGCAGTTGGGTGTGGTCAGGGAGCCTTGGTAACAGTAATATTTAATCCTATCCACCCCTTTAAGTAGACTTTCCAGTGTGATTTGATCCATGATGTTTGAGATTGTACTACCACAAAATACAAAAAAAGTCAAGAGGGTGTTTAGAGAGATTAACCAAATACACCACATTTTAATTGGTATGAAGAGCACAAGACTATAAACAGCTGATAAAAATGTTTAAAGATTCACTCAAAAAAAAAAAAAAAAAAAAAAAGAGCTGTCATCATTAGCTGTTTCCATCACCCTGTTTTTTTATGCACATTTTGAAGTATTGCATCAGAAATGAGTGATGGAAACACCACATTTGGAATAAAAATCCCCAAAATCCCTTAATTCACAAAAAAAAGTTATGCTCACTTCAGGTGGTTTTTGACTTGTGTGAAAAAGAGTTAATAATGGGAGATGGAAACACATTTCCAAATAAATTCTGACGTAGCAAACATTAAACCCTTGTGACTAATCATAAAAAAGTTGTAATTCTGGATGTACTGGTGCTTATCATATATAGATGTGTGCAATGCATTTTCCCCTCGGGGCTTGCCGTGGATTGATAGCGTGCACTTTTGTACTGGAGTGTTGCAGGTTTTTCAGGCTTGTCCTTTCACATTTGTGACGCATAAAGGTGATAAGAGTTTTTGTTTATTGTTTTCTTATTGAGGTGTCTAGACCAGGGGTGTCAAGGCAAGGTGTGAAGCAAGTTGGAGCTAAATGCTGCAGGATCGATTTTGGACACCCCACTAGACCAGGGGTGTCCAAACTCGGTCCTGGAGGGCCAATGTCCTGCAGAGTTTAGCTCCAACTTGCCTCAGCACACCTGCTTGGAGGTTTGTAGCCTATAGTAAGTGTTACAGTATAGACACCGGAGACAGATGTGAAAGCAGTTTGGATGTTTATTTGAAATATCAGCAGAGCAGCAGGTGTAATGCAATGATGCAATGATGGATATGATGAACTTTGAGGTAAAAGAGAGGTAATACTGTCCTTTGTTTACATTGCAGATGCAGGCAGATGAAGGCGTTGGAGCTGGCAGACGGGAACACTCACACACAGGTAGGTAGCAACACAAGGAGACCAGGAGACGATGGAGAGTTAGGAAACAGGCAAGTATCATATTGAGAGTCCTTGAGGTAAGGATACAGCATGTGTATCACAAACGAGACCGGACAATGTGTGTGTGTGAGTGTGGGGTTTAAATAGCGTGGTGATGATTGTGGTAATGAGTTGCAGGTGGCGGTGATCAGAACTCCGGTGATTGAGTGCGTGGGTAAGGGAGTGAGGTGGAACCTGACGTGTCTGTGACAGTAAGACCTTGATAAGCTGGTTCATTTGTGTTTAATTAGGGTTGGAGCTGAACTCTGCTGGACAGTGGCCCTCCAGGAGCAGGACTGGACACCCCTGGTCTAGATGAACCCTTCACGAACGCCCTGTCACAGTGTTTATTTAGTGATGGTTACTAGGTTACAAAAATCTGCTCAAACTTGATCTGCTCAAACTTGATGGAAATGTACCTAATTTGTATTTGTCTTTTGTAAACTTTGAATGGATTCGCTTCATGTTTGGATGGAAACCCTGTCATTCCAGAACCTCTATGACTTTTTCATCTGTGGAAAACGAAGATATTTCTCTGTGATTTGTGTCCATACAATGAACGTCAGGACCCAACTGAATTTCACTGTATAACAGTTGAAACATTCTTCAAAATATCTTGTGTTCCACTGGTATCAATCTTGAAGTTCTTTAAATCCAACTACTTACAAAACTAACGTTTGAATACACAAGCCCAAAATGATCACTCAAGTTATTTACCAGCATGAAGAGACCATATTACAGACAGTTTTTCCTCTAGGCTGTGCCATCTCTCAGAAGAGAATCTCCGTACACAACATTACAAGAAAGTAATTCACAAGTGGAGCTTGAGAGAAATGAAACACTGGCTATCAGACTGAAAACATGACAGACTTTATTTTTTCCTCTAACATAATATACATTATAGCAAATAAAAGAGTTTACTAGTTGAATCAATAAAGCCAGAATGATCTTTTGGACTGCCTGTTTATCAATGCCATAGCTGCCATACTTTAGACTTAAAAAAGATGAATCCTCTTAAATACTACAGAATCATCTCATGTTGAATATAATTCTTAGATACCATACTATAAGCCTCATATAAAGAGTTAGCAGTCTATATGATTTGAACTGTTTTAGTTTAAAGAGACACACATGATGAATGTAAACAACAAAGAGTCAATGAACTTAACTAAACCTGAACACAATGGTGACACTCATGTTATCATCACAAACATCAGAAAGTGTAGAAAAATACAATGGGTAGAAATAAGAACAGTTCAGTATCATCAAGATAAGATGATACATATGAAAAAAAAAAAAAAAAAAAACATATTACACAAAATATCACACAACTATAAACATGACGATCAATAAAGCTAAAAAGAAAAAATGTGCACATCCCAACTAAACTCAGGGCAGGTGCTCGATCATAAAGTCACTCCAGAATAAACCAAAAAAGAACTGCACACTGCCATTGCTGCTCTCAAAATTTAATAAAAAGACAACGTTTCGACCAAAGAGGTCTTCAATCAATAAAGCTGACACATAATGTACAAGAGATATTAATGAATAAATAAGCTCACATAGCCAGGTCAAGATACATTTATTTATAAAGCACTATATACAATACAGAATGATTTAAAGCAGCAGCAAAGATAAACAGGAAAATAATGATTAATGATGCAAATAATTAAATTTCTGCTATTATTCAGCTGAGGTCAGTTTGGTGTTGATTCAGTTTAGTTCAATAACTGTGTAAAGTTTATTATTTATGAAATGAGTTCAGTTCAGCTATAAGGAGCACTACAGAGGAAAATAGTGTCATTATTCACTTCATCACTTCATCCATTCAGTGATTCAGATTCAATTTAATTCAGTGACAGTTTTGCAATATTCATCAATTACGAAAAAGTTGAATCAGCTATAAGCAGCTCTGCAGAAAACAATGCTGTCAGAACAAGCTTGACAAGAGAAGGACTGTGATGATAGATAAAGTGGATGTGGCCACAGATGAAGGTGCTGTGGAATTTACCACCTGTGATGTCACATTTCTGCCATTCAAGGGCTGAACTCCTCTGAAGTTGTTGGTCATCAGAGCTGGTCCCTCTACATTTGAAAAGAGATCTGTGCTGAAGCGGTTGATCTGTTTGGAGGAATAAATTCAATTGAGTGTTTTTTTGTTTTTGTTTTTTTGTTTTTTAACTCAGAAAATGAAGAATGCTGATGTATGAATTTTTTTTTTTTTTTTTTTTTTTATTCCTCTACCATAGAGTTGCCTTGACTTACCAAATTCTGATTGACACTGATGGTCTGTTTAAACACAGTCCAGATCACAACTTCATTGCAGGTGGGTGTGGTTAGGGAGCCTTGGTAACGGTAATATTTAGTCCTGTCCACCCCTTCAAGCAGACTGTTCAGTGTGACTGGAATCGGGATGGGGATTTTAGCACCTAAATATACAAAAAAAGTCAAGAGGTGTAAGGAAACTACTTGCCTGTCTTCAGTTTGTTGTTAAATCATTTTGATAAAGAGAGATTAAATATATACCACATTTTTAATGCATGAAGTGCACAAAAGACATTTCACACAGTTGATAAAAATGTTTTTGAGATCACTCAAAAATGAAAAATCACTGTCGTTCCAAAACATGAATTTCTTTCTTCTGTGGAAAACAAATGAAGATATTTCGTGTTTTTTGTCCATACAATGAATGCCAGTGCTGTTTTGGACCCCACTGACTTTCAATGTATGGACAAAAAACATTGAAACATTCTTCAATATATCTTATCTTGTGTTCCAATGGGGACAGAGAGATTTGGAACGACACGAGGGTGACGAGTAAATGATGACGTCTATTTTGGGGAAAACTATCATCAACTATCTATTTTCTTACCTGGGCGAGAGATGATTTGCAAAATGGATGTTAGGTTTACCCAAATATTGGTTTGGTTTTGTTGAGTTCCCTGTTGGATAAATAGAAATATAGCTCATACACATAGGCACACAACCAAGCCATACAGTAAATATACTTTAAGGTTTGACTTTCCCTTTGGGTTTAATAAATGTGGTCTTGCTCACCTCAATGAAGAAACTGAAAACAGCCAATCCTGTACTGTCATTAGCAGCTAGAGCAGCGGACATATTCCCGTTGTATTTCGAATGGACACTCAGAATTTGCAGCTGAGAGACAGAATCAGATGTAGAAACATTGCACATGGTGAATTATCACATACACATACTCAGGCTTTTGCAGTGCATTTGGGAAAAATAATTCACTCATACCTCCATTGGGTATTGTTTGCCATCCACAGTGTGTTCGGAGCCATTCGATGAGCTGCCGTTACCCCAGTGGATACTGACTTGTGTAGGGTTGTATAGACCTGGAAGATCACCTCCTTGCACTGCCAGTTTACTACTATTTAGGTTGGCTACCACTGTGAAGACAATGGACATATTAGACACAAATTCCAGGACAATTAACTGACATTGTGCATCAGTGATGCTTGATCTGCACCCTACCACCTATTTTGCCAATTTAAGTTCCTTCTATGCAGTCTCATGGTATATGAATAAAAAAAGGAATCAACTTTTATCCTTCATCTGGATCCCTGTGCTTGCTCATATTTTGTATTTTCTGAGCAATTCTGGAGCTTTTAAAGTGATACTTCCCATGTTACCATCTTCTATGGACTGATTGCTTTTGTTAGTAGGTATTCCTCATTTGGAAGCTACTTTGAATAAATCTACTAAATATATGATTTTAGCAACAACAGTGTAATTTGTAAAAAGCAACATGTGAAGGCCAAGTATGGTAACCCATACTCAGAAATTGTCCTATCCATTTAACCCATCCATAGTGCCCACACATTAGGAGCGGTGAGTAATGAACACACAGCATTTTTTGGAATGATTGGGGGTTAGGTGCCTTGCTCAAGGGCACCTCAGTCATTTCCCGCCGGCAACCTTCAGGTTACCAGTCTGACTCTCTAAACATTGTGCATTGAACAAATGCAGGTAATATCAGGAAATGAAGGTTCCCAGTATGCAGCGCTCCTTACCAGAGCCGTCTGAGTTCATGATATTCAGGAAGGTGGAGTTGTCATCAAAACCAGTGAAGTTAAATGAGGTCAGGTTAGCATTTCCCTGAACACTTGCAGTCACGATATTGATGGGAGATTGCTTGGATCCATTACAGAATTGTGTAGCAATTGTGGGCCAGGTGGTAAAATCTATTACAAATTAGGAGTCACAAAGATCCACTTCAGAAAAAGTTTTAAATATGTTTGTTTATAAATCTTATAATACGATTAACTTTTATGCAGTGGAATATTCTAATAAATAATAAATCGCACTTACTGCATTCTGGCTTTTGGTAGCACCAATCTGTTTCGGGATGAAATGACAGCATTAAAAAATGAAACTTCATGAATTTTCATGAAAAAATGCTTCAAGAGCTTTAAGTGTCATACAAAATTAAAACTTGATATTCGTAGAGTCAATAAAGTTGATCCTCAGTTACACTCACCCACGCCGTGGACGGAAGGACTCAGAAGAGCAACAAGGCAAGTTACTAGCAAGACAATCATCTAAATCAAACAAGAAATTATTACAATGGATAACAATGGCACTAACAGGGAGATTGCTTGTAACCTTATTATAAGTGAATTGAATTTGATAAGAGAAATAAAATCAATCAGAAAAGGGTAATTAACTTACTGTACCTCTTTGACTTGATTCACCTGTCGATATGCAGAAAAAAATGATGATTTGGCTTCATTCCCACCTTTAATACTCATCTGTACATCTCACCTGTAATGGGTGTGTCACTTTTTCTTCCGTTTCGTGACGGAAAACTCGGCATTCCAATCAAACGCATTTGATCACATTCTAGGTATCCTTCATCTTACTTTCAAATTCATGGCTGTCAGTACTTGAATTATCACATTCTTTTCTATCAGCATCACTTCGGTCATGTTCTCTAATCTTATCGTGATGGAGTAGAAAAGCACACTTCACTATCACGTTTTTCCTTTCTAACCTTTAAAATTAGTTAAAATGAGTTTGTTAGCTGTCGACTTCCAAAACCTGGCAAAATAACCTAAATAAATGGTTGTGAATAGCACCAGTTTAAGTTTATTTGGATTATATCAACAGGTAAACACTTCTGGGTGTTGAATAGCCTTTCATATAAGGTTTCATAAAAACAGGGATTCATTAGTACTGGAGCAATAACTTTAAACAACAGACAGACAGACAGCAGGATGACAGATAGACAGCAAGAAATAGTCTGTTTTGCAACTCTCAGTCATCCTCATGCTTCATTAGAGGTTGCGGTAAAGGGCATTTTGCAATCTCACAAATGTTCAGAAGAACAACATCAGTTGATTTGTATCCTTTTTTATTTATATCCTTCTTGTATGTTTCATTTTTAATTAAACTCTTCATCTTTTGATGATTCTTTCCTTTTTGTTTTTTGGCCCATCAAAGAAAAACTCAATCTCATAAGAACATGTCATTATTTTACAGGGTGGGTATTTGATAAGAAATTATATGCTGTGATTCCTACGGAAACATAAAATTTTTAGAAAGATGACAATAGTCAATGGCTCTTTGAAGTATGCAGTACACTTTGGGCACATTATATACAGCCGACATACACCGATCAGGCATAACATTATGAGCACCTTCCTAATATTGTGTTGCTCCCCATTTTGCTGCCAAAACAGCCCTGACCCCTCGAGGCATGGACTCCTCTAGACCCCTGAAGGTGTACTGTGGTATCTGCACCAAGATGTTAGCAGCAGATCCTTTAAGTCCTGTAAGTTATGAGGTGGAGCCTCCATTGGATCGGACTTGTTTGTTCAGCACATCCCACAGATGATCTGAGATTGAGATCTGGGAATTTGGAGGCCAAGTCAACACCTCAAACTCATTGTTTTGCTCCTCAAACTATTCCTGAACCATTTTTGCTTTGTGGCAGGAGCATTATCCTGCTGTAAGAGGCCACAGACACCAGGGAATACAGTTTCCATGAAAGGCTGTTCATGGTCTGCAACAATGCTTAGGTAGGTGGTACGTGTCAAAGTAACATCCACATGAATGGCAGGACCCAAGGTTTCCCAGCGGAACATTGCCCAAAGAATCACACTGCCTCCGCCAGCTTGCCTTCTTCCCTTGCCTTCTTGCCATGTGCCAGGTAAGCGACACACACGCACCCGGCCATCCACGCGATTCATCAGACCAGGCCACCTTCTTCTATTGCTCCGTGGTCCAGTTCTGATGCCCACATGCCCACTGTTGGTGCTTTCGGAGGTGGACGGGGGTCAGAGAGATGCAGTTTTGGAGATGCTCTGATCCAGTCGTCTAGCCACCACAATTTGGTCCTTGTCAAACTCGCTCAAATCCTTACGCTTGCCCATTTTTCCTGCTTCTAACACATCAACTTTGAGGACAAAATGTTCACTTGCTGCCTAATATATCCCACCCACTAACAGGTGCCGTGATGAAGAGAAAATCAGTGTTATCCACTTCACCTGTCAGTGCTCATAATGTTATGCCTGATCAGTGTATATTAAAATAGCCTACAATGATCACTTATGACTTTTGAATGAGCTGTATGAGATACAAAAGTGGGTTAGTATGCATTACAAAATAAGGAAGTATTCATAGATAACAGTAGGTTTAATTTCTCAAGGAAGGAACCACATTATCATTATTACTGTGTACATGATCCTTTAGCAGTAATTACATCTGCACAAAATTCCACAATGCAAATATGTTTTACCTCAGACAAATTAGATGCGTGTCACTATAATTTCAATTCATGTCCAGGCTTATATGCTGGGATGTTTCATGAAACTAAATTAATCACAAAGCCATAAATGCAAACTCACCCAAGTCATCATGCATCAGCTTCTTAAAAACCTCATTCCCACTATTAAATACCCAAATACCCACTTGATATCCACTTTTTGCATATTTTGTAAACTTATAAAACAGCCATAACTTAATATTTTTCAGCTACAACCATAATGTATCTGACCAGTAACTTTCCCACCGACCCAAGGCCATTTCACACACAAAACTGAACTTCTTTTAACTTGAGCATTGTGTTTTTGGAATTATGGAATTATATTTGGTCTGTTATTAGCCTCTGCCATCAAGATGGGCTATTTGCACTTGGTGTAAATAGACACTCTGCATAATTAATAAAATATAAATAAATATGATCAAACCAAAAGCATGAATGTAACATGAAGGTGTTAAATGTCACCCTAAAAATATGCACAGCATCTTGTGAGATGAGATAGCTGACACATCATTTTAATGACAATTTCTAGAAGAAGCTATTATTTTTCAAAATATTTCGACAGTCTAAGGAATTACTGTACTTACTGTTGGCATGATGCTAATACACACAGAAGTTAAAATGAATGTTGTCACATGATATTATGAGTGCAATAGTGGTAAGTAGTTCCAGTGCACTGCACACTCTGGTCGTCACTGGACTTCAGGGGAGGACTGCTGAAAGCAAAGCTCAAATCAGTCAACGGCCCTTTTTTGTTTGTTTTTTCCTTTATTTTTTGTGACAATACCTAACTGTGCTGTTCTCACATTTTGTAATTAATTATTCAAACAATTAACAATGAATCTCATGTTTTGTTTTTCCAATTTTGTTCCTCAACTTAGTGTTGCCAAATCTGTGGGAATTGGGCTACTTTTACACTGTTGTTGCGATTTGTTTTTCTTGTTGAAGCGACCCCAAATTACATTAATTAAACACCCCCTGGAATGTGAATTTTACCAGGGGAACCCTGCCAAAAATGCGATTTTTACTGTGGGACCCAAACCTTCTAGGCAGTGGGAATGGGGTGGGAATAGTCTGTTAGTTTGATCCCACAACTTGGGATCGTATTGTATCATTCACAATCCCCCAATCAATGTTTATTATTTCAGATTTTTTTGGATAAATGCAGTGGCGTTGGAATTGTCTGGTGAATTTATTTTCACCAAAGTAGTTTTGAGAGGGTTATCGCATAAATGTGTATGAACTAGTTTTTAATGCTATCGTAGTGTTTTTAAATACTTTATTATACCCCCAATTATTTTTTAATTTAAAATTAAGACCTAATGTTATTTCGAAAATAACTTGGCCTAAGTTTCGTCTGAGGACAAACACCACAAGCAAGCAAACTTGTGCTATCATGTAGTTTCATCATACACTTTCCTGTAGAGTTTCTTTCCAACATAAATCAGTCAACAAATTTATGTCTAAGTTTTCAGAAGCATATCAGAACTGGAATCTAAAGTTTCATGAATGAGGAAACCTGATATATCCTGATAACATTGGGATTTTTGACTGATGACGCAGTTTGGTTGGACCTGAACACACCCCGGAACAAAACATATACTTTCATAATGATACAATTTTTATGCCTTTCATGTTATTTATTTATTTTTATTTTTTTGTCAGAGTTTGCAGTTAAAGCAATGGACTTACTGCTAAATAAAAGACAGGTGTGTTTTGGGTATAATGTGCAATATACCAATCAGACTTTCTCCCAATTTCTTTAAAAGCCAGATGCATTTTTATCTTTATGTACACAATAATAATATTTTGCAATGTAATCCTTTTATTTTTCTGTGTGAAATGAGCAGAGTGTACTCGCATTGTGCACCCGTATATTACTAACACACCCTTTATATAACAATATATATACTATATGCTGTATCATGAATAAGTCACGGCTGAAGGGTGTTGTTAGGCATGACACGAAGCGTGACTTATTCACGATCAAGCACTAGCCGCTCATTTATATATATATATATATATATATATATATATATATATATATATATATATATATATATATATATATATATAAGGGCTGTCAATCAATTAAAAATTTTAATCTAATTAATTACATACTCTGTGATTAATAAATGTAAATTAATGGCATACATAATTTTTGCTGTGAAAGTATTAAATATTTCAATTCAAATGAATCAATGCAGGGTTTTTCCTGGGTCAAAAATGGTCTTCGGTGGTGACAGACATGTTCATCCACACAAACAGTAAAAAGTGCCCTACCCACGTGATCTGCGAGCCCGATACTGACAATAAAGTACCCGTCACTCTCACTGTAATTCTTTCTTGCCCTCTTTGCAAAAAAAAAAATTTTCTATCATATACAATTGAATGCATCTAGCAAACAACAAACATGCTTTGTTCTGGTTTCACCTCACTCCAGTCTAAACTAACTTATTTTATGGGTAGGCCTTATTTACTACACATTGTCATTTAAATAACCTGAAAATACTGTGGATTATTAAGGCTAATTTTACTAACCACTCTTGCTAAATGGGGTAAGCACACTTATGTTCTCATTTCAGAGTTGTTCAAGTAAATGATTCATTATAGACCGTGTGGACAGATCAGTTGTTGTCATGATTCATTAAAATGAATCTGTTCAAATGAGTCATTAGGTCGCGAATCGGACATTAGCGGACGTTGACGCGTTGCGTGCGAATCGCGACTGTTATTAGGACATCGCAAAAGATTTGTCAACACAGAAAACACTTCACCACTGGATAGGATTTTCTTTTTGTTTACTGAAAGTGTGGTTTATGTCAGCTGCACATGCAGGGCGCCTGTCAGAGAAGATGAGGTGACGTTCTTTTGAGCACTATTCACACCCAGCGGTTATTCAGGAAAAAACATTCTCCGAATGCGCCTCGTGAAACATGGATTCGGTCTTAGGAACTTTTAGCATCGTGTCAGTTGATTTAGATTATTATGTGTGAGCTAGAGAGAGTGCAAAGACGGTGCTTACTTTGAAGACAGAGAGAGCTCACGCGCACAAGGGAGGAGCTCTGCTCGTTCTGTCCATCAGCGCAGCAGTCGTCTCCCTCCTTCATTTTACAGTCGAATGGTGGCTAGAACGGCTCCAGTTTCAAAGGTCAATACGGAATGGATTAATCTGCGTTATTTTTTCTCAGATTAATTAATCGAAATTAACGCGTTATTTTGACAGCCCTAATTATATACATAATATATATATATATATATATATATATATATATATATATAATATATATATATATGTATATATAAATAAATAAATATATATATATATATATATATATATATATATATTATATATATTATATATTATATATTATATATATTATATATTATATATATATATATATATATATAATATATTATATATATATATATATAATATATTATATATATATATATATATATATATATATATATATATATATATATATATATATATATATATATATATATATATATATATATATATAATATATATATATATGTATATATATAGCACCATTGATTGTTGGTCTGGACTGTTTGTTGGTCAATGGTGCAGTCGTTTTCAGTTGCCTCAAAATAGCAACACCTCAACATTGTGCCTGAACACATACCAGGATGAACATGATGGATGAAACCCATGGATGAACAGATGGGCATGAGTGCATTTGCCATTTAAGGGAAATATATTTATAGGAACATTTCAGCAGGTTGAAGATATGCGATGTAAATGTCCTTAGTTTGGAAATGCATAGGTGTTACACAAATGAACGAATATTATTTTAAAAGAATGATCTTTCATCCCGCCTTATCAGTCTCACCCATGCTTTCTCTATTCTTGTTGTGTCGGGACTTGGGAAATTGTGAAAACTGAGGTAAGGGGGTCGATATTTAGAATTACATCCACCGGATTGCTGCAGTAACACAGAGAGGATTCTGCCATTAGTTTTGATTGCGTTGCGATAGGACTGGAAAGTAGCGATACACTGCCACTGCTTCACCGAAGGAAGTGTGATAAAGGTCTGTTGGCCAAGAACCGTAATAATGCAACCAATCACAGTTTGTTTTGTTCTGTGTCATGTTTAGGGGCATTAAAATGTAAAGTGTCCCTACAATAACAGACCTGCCTGCATCTAATAAATTATTCATTCAAGAACATTGTGCAAGTTTACTGCAACAGTGGAGCCGCAAACCTCACATGCTTTTGAAAATCCTATGTTTAGCTGATCCTAGTAAGCGCTACAATGTCACAGTTGTTCTTCCATGAGGGGGTTCATGGCATTTATTTCCAGGCGGACAAGAACCCGACAAAAACAACGCGACACACACGTCTCCCAGACATCTCTGTAGAATTCAACCAACCAGATAATGACTTTGAAAATTAGGAAGTGTTTCCAGTTAAGTGAGCCATATGCATCAGACGTCCAGCCAACGGTCCGTGGTGTGATATCTGAGCCTGAGACTAGGCATTGCATTACGCCGGGGGTATGATAGGGCCCAGTGACTCATTCATCACAACAATAACCTGGTGACTGGTGATATTACTTTCATAATCCAAGAAACATTTCATTTCTGTATTCAGAATGTTATGTTTAAAACATTATGCAATTGTAATGTAAATGTATTTAATGCCCTCCCAGCAGCAATAAACTGTGTAAATGCATCTAAATGCAACTTCACACACAGCTTCTGTGCCATCTCTGTAGTTAATGTTATTTCAGGGGTTTTGTATCTTCTCTTTTTTTTCTTTGCCTTTTTTAATGCGTGATATTGCAAAATGGCTTGTCAAACAAGTTCACCTTCATTTAAATTCATATTTCAATAAAGTCAATCCCTTTTCTGAAACAACCACTTTGAGGAACAAATAGCTTGTATTTTATACATGTGTAACATGGCAGAGAGAGTGTGACATATTATACATTTGTTTAAACTTCTCTCTGAAAAAAAAGAAAAACTAGGAAAAAAATACAATAATAACCAAAACCATAGATGTGCTGTGACAGCAAGGCTACATTAATATGAAAAAATGTCATTGGCCTATTAACTTCTAATATCTGTCCTATCATTTCAACTCCATCCCTTGACCAAAACTCAGCAACCTGCCTAAAATAAAAGTTATGCCTGCTGTGTATTTATACTTAAATCAATACTGTTCTTCACTTTACTACAATGTAAATGCATTCACTATGTGCTGTCCTGTGTAGTAGTAGTTGTGGGTGCAGATCAGGGGCATTTCCTCCAAAACTGGATGAGAAAATAAGCAAGATTACAAAAATAAAACAACGCAAATATTATGAAATAAAAGGGATAGTTCACTCAAAAATGAAAATGTGATGTTTATCTGCTTACCCCCAGCACATCCAAGATGTAGGTGACTTTGTTTCTTCAGTAGAACACAAATGATGATTTTTAACTCTAACCCTTGCTGTCTGTCAGTCGTACAATGCATGTCAATGGCAACACAATCTATAAGAGTCAAAAAACATCCACAGACAAATCCAAATCAAACCCTGCGTTTTGTGACGACACATTGATGTCCTAAGACACAAAATGATCTGTTTGTGCGAGAAACCGAACAGTATTTATATCATTTTTTACCTCTAAAAACCACTGTGTCCAACTGCCCTCCACATCCGGTTGGTGAGGTCTAAAAAACGCACTCTGATGCCGGAAGTGATCTCTCGCATGAATATGTCAATGAGTGTGAGAGATCACTTACGGCATTAGATATTAAATTAAATTAACTTTACTCTGTAATGTCAAGTTTTGTATAATTTCCCCAATTAAAATATCTCCAAACAAAGCAGAGCAAGTAATGTTTCATTCATGAATGAATCAACCGCTTTGAACGAATCACTGACCACTTTTTTACTCACTTATTACAGTTTTTCTCAATTGCCAAAACACTAAAACCCATTGGCTGAACAAAGTTCTCAGTTGCCTGACCTCATTTAGCTAATTGTGCAGTCTGTCGTTATTACCTTAAACCATTTCACATGGTGAAACACAATTTGCACATCTCTGCACTCTAATGCACGTGTCATCCATACTGGTAAACACAAGTGGCAACAATCAAACACAAATAAAGAACATGTCATTGATTGAACACAACCACTCAAAATTGACGTAACTTTTTTCAAATGATGTGACAACCAATATAAGCCAATTCAGAGAGCATACGGGTTGTTGAAGCTGGGAAGGAGAAAGTCTGAGAATGTATAGAAGATGAGAATGAGGATGAGTGCGTATGCGAGGTGGGTGAAGAGGAGGAGGGCAAGAAAGAGGAGGAGGAGGGATACAAAGAGGAAGAAGAGGAGGAGAGCAAGAAAGAGGAGGAGGAGGGATAGAAAGAGGAGGAGGAGGAGGAGGGAAAAAAAGTTGCAAAGAGCAGAGTGGTAATTTCTGATCAATTTTGAGCTACTATGAACATGTTTTTATCCATCAAAAGACATTGACAGAGAAATATTATATTTGTTTTGAGATTAAAAATGCACTTCTCCCTAAGCACTATATGTTTTGAACAATGTGTTTTCTGTTTATTGGTGTATTGTTTACTGACTGCTTGATAGTGTATATCATTTTGATAGAGGAGTCAGAGGTTGATGTTTAATGGTGATGTTTAATGGTTTCAGAAAATGGAGCAAGGTTTCAGAAATTGTGTTTTAGCAATTGAGAAAAAAACTGTAAGACTTGCCACCACCTACTGGAGGTTTGAGTTTCTAGTCTAAATGTTTCATAAAGGAAAAGTATTACATTGACAAACGTTCATATTTCTATATTTTAAACACATTAAAAACATTACTTATACAACTCTAATTGTAGTGTAAATACATTTAAATAATAATAGTAATAATAAATATTAATTTCTGTCAGAAATGCTTTTCTAAATTTCTAATATTTTCAAATGTTACAGTTTTTTTTTTTTTTTTTTTTTCAACTGCTTACCCACAAAATCCTTACTTGTCACACAATTTCTGAAACCTGACACTCGGACACCAGAACAAATCTGCAAAACACAACACACAATGTAACTCCATGTAACACACAAAAATCTAACAGGAAGTATCTTGATTTTCTTTTTCAAACACAACCATTGTTTCTGCCCAACTACACATGGTTGATGTATTTCTTTTCTTTCATACTGTGTTATACTGCATTCACAACCACAAATGCTTACAGTAAAAAATAAATAGTTTGGTTTCAATCTGGCTTTCACTTATGTTTTGTCTAATTGTGTGTATATGATATATCCAAAATTAGAATATTATGGCAAAGGTGTAATCATCTGCATAAGTGTATTGGTAATTTAAAGATGTTCTACAATATGTAACTTTGCTTTGCTTTGGTGTTACATTGTACCAAACACAGTTACAGGAAAAACTATACACAAAGCCCACAAGTTCATATGATCTAAATAAGTGATGAGGCACCGTAAAGGCTAAACTGGTCTGGCTGAAAGGGATGGGTGGGGATATAATCAAGGAATTACAAGACGAGCTGGGGTAAGGTGAGCCGTTTACCTTAACTTTGTGATTGATTCTCATTCTGACCTTCCTTGAGCAAAAACACCAGATAAGATAAATTGTTACAAGCTGACGTGTTCTTTCCTCAGTAGATCATATGGTCAGCTTAATATAGTAACTTCATATTGCTAACTTGTTGTCCCACTGTCCTACAGTAGCTGTTATGTTTTTAGTGCATTCATTAAAAGTGATTTCTGTAAACTGGATTCCAAATTTGTTTAAAAAGAGAGTGTGCACAACATTTGCGGAGGTAAGATATCTGACTTGATAAGTATTCAGTATCTCTTGTGTTAGATACCCTCTGTAGGTGTTATGAAGGGAGACTCAGGCAGGAGATCCAAGTGCAGCGTTTTATTAAATGTAAGCGTGGTCATACAGACAGGGTAAATCAGGAGCAAACAGGTACAGCAGAGGGTAGGCAGAGTCGTAATCCAGGTACAGGCAGAGGTCGGGACTGGCAGATATCACTCACAGGTCGGTATACAAAGCAAGGGTCAGGACAGGCAGCAACGGGTCAATAAACAGGGAACAGGCAGGAACGGTAACAGCAAACAGGCAGACAGTAAACACAGGGGAACGCTCAGAATTGCAACAACAGTTAACAAGACTTCGCGGTGAGGTGGTGTGTGTGAAAGTCCTTTATAGTCCTGGTAATGATGTGCAGCTGGGTGTGGTGATCAGTGTGGAGTGCTAGGCTGTATGTGGCAACAGGTGATTATGGGAAATGGAGTCCGGAGTGAGCAGGAACGTGACAGGAACAGATGGTGATCGTGACAGTAGGACAGATCCTTCGTCTGTTGTTTTATAGCAGTGGAAACTATGTGTAGTTTATCTTATAAATATTAATTTACTTTGCATCTGCAACAGTGGTGTGCAGTGAGGAGGCAAAGTCCTCAGTTTTCTTTATATATTACATGTAAATGTATGTCCCTGTTACACTTAATTTGGAAGCACTTTATTTTACAGTCCTATTCCCTATGTACTTACTATATACATATGATAGTAATTGTAACAACTGGGTAATAACTAGGTACTAACCCTGAACCTACCCCTAAACATAACTTTAACCCATGTACTTGCCTTATATTACCCAGTACTTTCTTAGGCAAGTAAACTGTAAGTACTGTAAAATAAAGTGCAACCCTTAATTGTCCTGGATAAATAAACATTACATAAAAAAGAGAGACCCAAAACAATGCTAGTTTGTATTTTTACACTATTTACATTTTTTTTTTTTCAGCATTTTTACATTTTTACTTATCACACAATTTCTGAAACTTGACACTCAAACACCAGAACCACACACCAAATCTGCAAAACCATACACTGTTTCTCAGCCTTCGACTTTCATAAAAATTTTTATTTTTTTTTTTAAATTAAAACACAACACACAATGTAACTCCATGTAACACACAAAAATCTAACAGGAAGTATCTTGATTTCCTTATTCAAATACAACCATTTTTTCTGTCCAACTATTTTTTTTTTACAAGATGTAATATAAGTCTAAGATGTCCCCTGAATGTGTCTGTGAAGTTTCAGCTCAAAATACCCCATAGATTTTTTTTAATAAATTTTTTTAACTGCCTATTTTGGGGCATCATTAACTATGAGCCGATTTATGCTGTGCGGCCCCTTTAAATGCTGACGCTTCCCGGTCCCCGCCCACGGAGCTCGCGCTTGCCTTAAACAGTGCCTAAACAAAGTTTACACAGCTAATATAACCCTCAAATGGATCTTTACAAAGTGTTCGTCATGCATGCAACATGCATGCATCGGATTATGTGAGTATTGTATACTGTTATATTGTTTACATTTGATTTCTTTGCCCTTTTTGGGTATGACTGTATGTCATTTCCATGTACCGAACTCTTGTTATTTAACTATGCCAAGATAAATTAAATTTTTCATTCGAGGGCACCTTTAATTTTATCAAGCTGATTACTCACTAAAACCCCCACAGTCATTATGTTTTCAGGCCATTTCAAGTTTGATTTTGACAAACTTGAACCGGTGATATCTAAGGGACAGTTGTTTACTTACTTTTTAATCAGTTTTCCATTAACGCTATCATCGGCTTCATTCACGGCGATTCGACGAGAAAGTGCAAAAAAAAAAAAAAAAAAAAAGAAGTTGGATGTATCGCACAAACTAATCATATGCAATTATATCCAATCATAACGCGATGGAGGCATGTGACTTTCCCCCATTCATTCTCAGTTTCCCCCCTCCAATCCCACCACACTCTTAAGAGGTTCAGTTTTAACTCAATAGGATCAGGGGAGACAAGCCTTCCACTGTAACCTGCAGGTGTCGCTGTTGGACAGTGTTACTTATAAAAATTAGTGACTTTTACACTTTTTAAAGGGATAGTTCACCCAAAAATAAAAATTTGATGTTTATGCATGTGTCGAACTCTGTCATCCGCGCATCCTTGGTTAAGTATACTTTGAAAGATGTGCGGACGCGTCTGCGCGCGTGATGCGTCCGGGTGCGGAAAGTGAAGTATACCCGGGGCTTCAGACAGCGCAGGTTAAGATCGCCACTGCCTAGCATCCATTTGGCGAATTTCCACTCTCTACCCAACAAAACGGACAAACTCCTTCTGCTCTCCAAATAAGGATTTTTCAAACTCGGCTGCTCTGTGCTTTACGGAAACCTGGCTGAACGAAGCCATTCCGGACAGTGTGTTAAGTCTGCCGGGCTTTCAGCTGTCTAGATCAGATCAAGATGCAGAATCAATGGGGAAATCGCGCGGCGGCGGGACGTGCTTTTACATCAATGAAAGCTGGTGTTCAGATGTAACTGTGTTAAAGAAGATGTGCTGTCCCAATCTTGAAACTCTCTTCATTAACTGCAAACCGTTCTATTCTCCACAGGAGTTTTGCTCGTTAATTCTGGTGAGCGTCTACATTCCTCCGCAAGCGCGCATGAGCTTGGCTTTACAGATACTCGCTGATATGATCACAGAGAGACAGTAATACACTGGATCACTGTTACACAGCAATAAAGGATGCATATCACTCTGTCCCATGGGCAGCTTTGGGGCTCTCTGATCACTGTTTAGTTCATCTCATACCGACCTACAGGCAGAAACTGAAATCAGCTAAACCTGTAGCAAAGACTGTAAAGAGATGAACCACCAAAACAGAGCGGGCTTTACAAGCCTGTTTTCGACTGATTGGAGGGTTTTTGAAGCTGCTGCCACCGATCTGGACAATCTCACAGAGACTGTTACATCATATATCAGTTTCTGTGAGGATTTGTGCATTCCTACCAGGACTCATCCAACAAATCAAACCCTGGTTCACTGCAAAACTCAGCCAGCTCCGTCAGGCCAAAGAAGATGCTCGCAGAAATGAGGACAGAGTCTTGTACAAACAGGCCAAATACACACTGGAAAAGGAGATCAGAGTGGCAAAGAGGTATTATTCAGATAAGCTTCGGAATCAGTTCTCTTCTAATGACACAGCTTCAGTGTGGAAAGGTCTGAAAGACATTACTAATTACAAGCCACCATCCCCCGGCTCTGTGGAGAATCAACAACTGGCAGACGATCTGAACGAGTTTTACTGCAGGTTTGAAAAAACACCATTCACACCTCCTGTAACCCCCGTCTCCCCCACGCCTGCAATTCAGTTCAGTGAAGATGACGTGCACCAGGTCTTCAGAAAGAACAAGAGAAGAAAGGCACCAGGCCCAGACAGCGTTTCACCAGCTTGTCTGAAAACCTGCGCTGACCAGCTGGCCCCCATCTTCACACAGATCTTCAACAGATCACTGGAGCTGTGCGTAGTCTCCTCCTGCTTCAAACGCTCCACCATTATCCCCATCCAAAAACCCAAAATTACTGGACTTAATGACTACAGACCTGTGGCTCTAACGTCTGTGGCCATGAAATCATTTGAAAGACTGGTTTTGGCTTATCTGAAGGACATCAACTGAACCCTTACTGGACCCCCTGCAGTTTGCTTATCGAGCAAACAGGTCTGTGGATGATGCAGTCAATATGGGACTGCATTATGTTCTCCATCATCTGGACAGACCAGGGACTTATGTGAGGATCCTGTGGATCACCAGCTTCCTGACAGACAGACAGCAGCTAGTGAGGCTGGGAAAATTCTCATCCAGCACCCTCACCATCAGCACCGGCGCCCCTCAGGGCTGTGTTCTCTCCTCACTGCTCTTCTCCCTCTACACCAACGACTGCACCTCTAAAGACCCCTCTGTCAAGCTCCTGAAGTTCGCAGATGACACCACACTGATCGGCCTCATCCAGGACAGTGACGAGTCTGCTTACAGACTGGAGGTTGAAGATCTGGCTGTCTGGTGCAGTCTTAACAACCTGGAGCTCAACACGCTCAAGACAGTGGAGATGATCGTGGACTTCAGGAGAAATCCCCTGCTCTCCGCCCACCCAGGACCTGAAGTGGGACAACCACATCGAGTGTATTGTGAAAAAGGTCTGCTGAGCGAATCATTGGTACAACCCTCCCCACTCTCCAAGAACTATACTTATCCAGGGTGTGAAAAAGGGCAAAGAAAATCACTCTGGACCCCTCACATCCAGCACACTCCCTCTTAGATCTGTTGCCATCTGGTCAACACAGAGCCCTGAGCACCAGAACGACCAGACACAAGAACAGTTTCTTCCCTCAAGCAATCCATCTCATGAACACTTGACAAACACGGAACACACAACACTATTACACATTATTTACTTAAAACACATACTTATATTTGTAATTTGCACATATCATAACTGTACGTACAAATTGTCCATATTATACCAGATAAAGTGCAAAAAAAAAAAAAGAGAAAAAAAAAAAAACTGAGCGAACTCACCATATGAAGCTTCCTGAAAGTGCACTGATCCATAACATTCCAATAAAAACGGTGTAGTTACTCTGTAAAGGGTCCAGGCTATCCAATTCAGTGAAATATTTAGTCAATAATACGTGTTTATGTCAATAAACATCCATGGAGCAGAGTAGTATCATTTCATGTTAGCCGGCAATGCTATTATAGCTATTACACTTTCAAGAGTTTAGTTTCATTTTCATTTCAAAACAAACCCCAGGCGTTTCTCAATGTCAAGGAAGGATCCTCGGAAGCCAGAATTTCGAGGATGCTACGTCATCGACATCCGTCAAAGGACTGTTCCAATGTCGAGGATCCTCGGAATTTCAAACAAGGACTGAGTCCTTCGTTCGAAAAATATCCCATACACAGGAAAGGATGCATATGTGTATCCTTCGCGCTTTTCACGCTCTCAAATCACCCACAATCCTATGCGTGCAGCTTTGCAATCTTGTTCAAAAATGTTTTAAAAAAATGTTGGACGTTAGCGGGCAATATGCTTTCAAATGTAAGTATATTTACGTTACCAAACATTTGTTATAACAGTAGTAAATATGTCAGATAAATAAAGTTTAACGTTTAAATGCCAGTACAAATTACTACCGTATTGATATTACAAATTATACAAATACAAATTACGTTATTGATGGCTAACTGAACCGGACCGTTGTTGGCTTGTTTGCCATCACCGGCATCCTTTATAAATAACTAGTTAAAGTAATTTAACATTAATATTATACCATTTATACCATTCAAAGCGTTATTCATAGCTTTCTCGTATTTTTTAACAGGGATCAAGGAACAAACGGGTTCATACGTCTCCGTGTAGAAAACATAGACTGTAAAGGTAGAAAACAAGCAGCTGTTTACCGGGGGGTAATGACGTAATGACGTGCACTTGCTAGTCTGTTCCATTTACGTGTTCTCTGAATGCTAAAGAGGAGCCTCTCCTTGACTCTGAAGGAAGTGACTTGGAAGGACCAGTCCTGCCAAGGAAGTATCCTTGACATTGAGAAACGCCTCCCGTTTCTCTATCTTAAAATGGCCGCTGAACTTTAACCTTTCGATTGACACCTCATTTGGACCAATTGGAGCCTCTGGTCGCTGTTACTAGGCAGAAATAGCCAAAGAGTACCCAGTAAGATGAAAGGTACCTCCTTCCCTTTGACTGACAGCAGAGCAAACCAGTAATGTCAGAGCTTGAAAATGACGGTCATATCTGATAGCCAATGAATTTCTGAAAACAATGATATGCGGCTTTAGTGGGAAGTCTATTGCTTGTGGAGAGGAGAGACGAGCGCAAAGCTAGATATCCAGACGTGCGTCATGCGTAATAGCGAAGTTGAAGGGGGACTGTTTGCACAACAAGTTTGTAGAGAGATTTAGAGGAAAACAATGTCGAATTGAACGCGGAAAACACACTTCTCACACGAAGAACGTGTGAAACAATCCACTCGGCAGCAGCAGTGATAAGTTCGTAGCATCTCTGGACAACAGGGTGGTGTTTCATCCATTGACTGGACGGAGATGTTTTGGATATGAGCGACGTCACTCAAGTAAGTGTTTTATTATATTATAAAACATATTTTACTGTTTAATGACTGTACGATGTGTTCCTGCTAACTTCTGTCGTGAGGTGCGCTCATGTTTACCATGGTACGCTCATACAGTAGCCTATATGTTTACCATAGTAAAGTTATAAATGCGCTCACACACCGGTGGATATGGATCGTGTCTCTGTGTCTATATTTGTTTCTGCGTTCAGTTATGTACGTCTCTGCATTCATGCATGCCCAGGTGAAAAAAAATACTATGGTAAATGCTGTAGTGTTTTTGAACCATACTATAGTAAATTGTAGTATACTGTATTTTTATATTATTTACAACACTTTGTAATGAATGCTATAGCATACTGTAGTATTGACTAAAGTGAACTGATAAACCTTAATACTGTAGTATACTTTAGTACAGTAAACTGTAGTGTATATTGTAGTATAATATACCCTACAGTTGAAAACTTAGTATAATGTTGGGTAATTTTCTTATTACTATAGTTGTTTTATTGTCACAGCAACTGTAGAATTACCACAATAAATTAATTCAAGCACTTTACTATAGTATGGTTCAAAAACACTATAGTATTTACTATAAATTTACTATAGTATTTTTTCACCTTTGTTGGTTTTTATTTGTGTCCATGTGTGTACTCATGCACTGATGAGTAATATATGCCAGACTTCTTTGTGTGCACGTGTTTCTCTTTATATGAGTGTGATCTTGTAAAAAACTGTAGTATAAAAAAAATGTCTAAATTATTTATTTCTTTTTTTATATCACAGACGATCATCTAACGTTGAATCAGATGAAGACTGGACAAGATGACAGCAGGAGAGGAACCCTACCAGCAGAAGATAAGATGTTATAGCTAAATAGATATACTAAATAGTTTGACATATAATAGTGTGAGATATATAGCCTTTGTGCCAAATCGCGATTGTTATAATGTGTTGCATGTTGCCAACAACATCTAAGAAATATAATTATAAAATTTGTAAATAGTTTGAGATATATAGTGTGAGTTCTAATAATAAAGTGTTTTAATACCATAGCACTTTTGTATCTTTATTTGGACAAAATTTAGTTTCAAGAATTGAAGAAACACTATAATGTGTTAATGCTTCAGTTACTATATGTCAGCAATATTTGACAGTAAATCTGGATAAGGGATAGAATAGCTCTACCTTTCATTAGAGCCCAAAATTATGACTGTACATTAAAGCATTGAAGAATAACAGCCTTTTATGTGTTGATGGTTCCAAAGGGCCATTTGGAGTCTCCAAGTGGCTTTTTTTGGGGAGCGCCTAGACATAAACTCAAATAAACATGTGTAAAACACTAATTTTCTAAGACATTTTTATCAAATTTGAAATGGAGCTTGGTAAGGCTTCAGGCTGTGATCCTGTTGTGTTTTCTAGCTAATAGCTGCCATCTGTAGTCATCTGCAGGCATCTGTTTACAAAAAAAAAAAAAGTAGGCGGAATATTTTTTACCATTTTTCAGTGTGTTCCAAATTCTATTACTCAATAGCAGTAAGACTCACAGTGATTCTGACTGCTTATGAACAAACCTCAGAGTGTCCCCTTTCAAAAGATACCAAAACCATGCATATACTGCAAATGGTTCAAGAACAGTAAGCAATTTATTTTGGGTATGCCTTTTTCCAGGCGTTTTAGACAAATTTGACTCGAATGCTAAGGGGATATATATATATATATATATATATATATACACACATACATATATATATATATATATATATATATATATATATATTTATTTATTTTTTTTTGCACTTTGTCTATCTCGTATATTTGTATATTATTATTTTATTATTTTTATTATCTGTGTCTTGTCGCTGTCACTCTGTTGCACTGTGGAGTTTCTGTCACTAAAACAAATTCCTAGTATTTGTAAACATACCTGGCAATAAAACTTTTTCTGATTCTGATTCATTGCAATTTCTTCCTGCTATCGTCCGCCATGTTTACTCTGAAGTCTCAAGAGATTTTGCAAGATTTCCCCTGTTCACAGTCGGGACTCTGGTTGAAAATCTGTTTGTGTGTTGTGTACTGTCTTTATCACATCACAGCACACCACACACTATACGAGCAAAACGGTGAAATCTAATCTATCATGTTTGTGGTCTCCCACATTTTGAAAATCTTTTAGTGTGTACCCTGCATAACTAAACCCAAACGTATGTAAAAATAACAAACAAACAAAAACGAACACTTGAATTTACATCAGCGACAGAAACCAAAATTTGAAGCTTAATTTGATTGTTTAGCTCGTCTCACGTCCCATTATATTACATGGAGAGGGTGGGGTTTATGAGCTATACTGCATCTGGTGGTGATCAAAATGTTTTGGCTTCACTTTTGAAGGACTTGTGCGGCACATTTGGTATGTATTGGCAGTAGCAAGTCCCGGACTTACTCTGCAGCAGCAGTAGATTATAAACAAAGCTATGAGATGTGAAAGCTATTAGCCAGTGAATGAATTTACCTATTCGGCCTGATGATGGTTAATGTCCCTGAAAACCTCTGTAGTCCCATTTAGTCACTTGTTAGGAACCGCCTTTTGAAGACAAGTAAAAGTTTCAAAAAACAAGTAGTATGGGGCATTCCTATTGAATTTTATGTTATATAAAACGAGAAAATATATTGAGCTTGTGTTCACCACAGACCTTATTTTAGGCATTTAATAAAAAATAAATAAATAAATAAAAAAAAATGGAACAACTTCAGGACTAAAGTACCAGAAGTGCAAAATGCTCCAAATATAAAGTGAAATAATTTTTAATCATAAATGGCACAAAATATCATTTTAATGCATTTAATAAATGGCTGTGCTTTTCTTGTTTTTGTAATTTCATCTGAATATCAACATATGTGAGATTTAGTGAGCAGAAACATAAAAATTTAATTTTGTGTCTCTGTGACATTGTATTATGTTAAATATGTGTGTGTTTGTTAATGGGGGATTTGTAGACACATTAATGTT
This sequence comes from Chanodichthys erythropterus, assembly GCF_024489055.1. Lineage (NCBI taxonomy): Eukaryota > Metazoa > Chordata > Actinopteri > Cypriniformes > Xenocyprididae > Chanodichthys > Chanodichthys erythropterus. The sequence goes on from NC_090239.1 coordinate 26,501,788, forward strand.
TTTAAAGTGGTGGAGTAAATAATAGTAATAATTATAGTAATAATAGTAATAGTAATAGTAATAAATATTATTCAACAATTTCAGACATCTTCACTATTAATATAAATTTATCGGCTAACTGAGTGAAATCATTCAATTTGAATTTATAGTGTTCCTATTATGAAATATCTTCAAATAAGATATGTGCAATTAAATATGAATATATTCATATGCCTGTAAATAAGTCTTAAGATAAAATAACCTTTCAGATTAAACTCTTTTACTGAGAAACTAAATTGTCAAAACACTTTTTTTTTATCCCACAATGCAATGCGCTCGGCTTGATCTTCTATGCTCAGTGTGACAAATGAACCAAAATCATTATCAGCCACGATTATTTGACTGAAAAAGTCAAAATTTTGTCCACAATCTTGGATGCTTTTTATTCACTGAGTTTGTTACAGTGTATTATGGGATTGTCCTCTCCCTGAGTGTTGGATAGAAGGCAACTTTTTCCCATCATGCCTGTGATCCTTGTTCTTTCTTTGCCTCTCAGGAGATGCCTATTTCTTTAAGAACAACTCGTATTGGGTGGTGAAGAGCGGAGAAATGGATCAAGACAGTGTCACTCGCAGATCGACAGCAGCTGATTGGATGAGATGTCCAGAACCGACTCCAACCACACTTCCAGGCAATCCACGTGGAAGAGAAGGAGAATGTAACTGTGGCATCAGCGGAGCCTTACAGATGAGTGCTTCATCGTGGTTACTGTTTATCACAGTACTGCTTTATCCAGCTGTCTGCATATAGGGCTCGACTTGCAATAAATGTTGTGTCATCGGCCTTATGTTACAAAGCACTTAAAGTGATATCCAATATCCAAATATTACTTTAGAGCAGCTTCACATGGTCAAAAACATGGTTTGATCTATGCAGGTTTAACTTACAAATATAGTCAAATAAATTATTTTTAAGCTTTCTTAAATAAAGTGCAAAAATGGAATTAATATGAATTCATTATTTATAGCTTTTGCTGTCACCCTGTTGCATTGTTCAAAATATTGAATTGTAATCCACTTGACTTTGTGTCTATATTTCTGTGACTACAGGGTAAAAATATACAGTGTGAAGATTTATCTAAATTAATTCATTTATATCATGAAGGCAGCTTAAGATATGCTGCGTTCTATGTGTAGTCCAAATGATCTCTAGCTGCAATGACAAGTTGGATCCACTTGGGGGCATTAACACACAGTGTGGCAGAGCTTCAAAATGTTAGTGGCAGTGTCAAATTCAGTTCCTTAAAGGATTAAGGTGCGTTCACGCGGCCTCGTAATACCTGTAGTTACGAGATTCTATCTTGTAAAAAGCGTTCACTTCCTCGTAGAGCTCGTAATTACAGCTTGTAAGCTGGGAGTTTTCTGAAAGCTCCCAGATGTACCACGTGGCCGCTGTACTACCTGACTGCTGTAGATTGATTTTTTAGGCGTTGATAGTGGTGCCATGGAAACACATAATTCCCAGTCCAAGGACCAAAAGGACGTGAACAGCTCCGAATATAACGTCACATGTTGTCATTTCAAGATTCCGGTAAATACTAGGTGACGTGAATGCAGCTTTTGTTCACTTCAGAATTACAGTTTCCTGATAATTTACTCACCCCCATGTCATCCAAGATTTTTATGTATTTCTTTCTTCAGTCGAAAAGAAATGAAGGTTTTTGAGGTAAACATTCAAGGATTTTTCTCCATATAGTGGACTTCAACAGTAACCAACGGGTCGAAGGTCCAAACTGCAGTTTCCTTGCAGCTTCAAAGAGCTCTACATGATCCCAGACAAGGAATATGGGTCTTAACTAGCGAAACAATCATTAATTTTCTAAAAAAAAAAAAAAAAAAAAAGATTTTTTTTTTAACCACAAATACTCATCTTGCACTAGCTCTGCCATGCATGACATAATCATGTTGGAAAGGTCTCTCGGATATTTCGGTCACAGATCATTTTTAACACACTGTCTTAACATGGTATGTAAAACAAAGTTTAAGAAACATCAAATGCTGTGCAAAATATAACTGCAGAAATGTTCAAACAAGGGTTAAGTCCAACACAGACATACCATAGGACATGTTTGCCTTTGCAGCTTTTTGTCTTCTCCATAAATGCACAAGATGGCCAAATTCATCCCTCTCCTTCCTTTGGTCTTCATTTTTAGCTGAAACAAATAGAAATATATACATGTTGAGGTAGTGTGTTAAAAATGATCTGTGACCGAAATATCTGAGAGGAAGGACGTTAATGAAATTAGTTAGCAACACATTAAATTACTGTGTTCAATACCTGTGAAGTGTTGAACCTTTGAAGGACTTGTTCAGCCTCCCTGGCAACTTCATCAAGATCAGCATTGGGAGATTTGAGTTCAAGTTCCCTGTTAATGCAAGCAGCTTCCTGACAGAAATGGTCAAAATTTAATTTTGAGTTTTAAAAATATGCCATGATGAAGAAGAAAGAAAGAGAGCAAAAATATGTGTTTTTTCAAGAAAATCTATTTAATATATTATTTTTCTATACATTGAATCACTGAAGCTCTAACCTGCAATATGCCCTTTAATCCAGATATTTTAATCCAATCTGCAAATTCGTTTGAAGAACCAAATTAGCCAGAGTTCAGTTATCACGATTAGAAGATCTGGCATCTGTCAAATCATCTCAGATGTATTAAGCGAGGTAAGAAGAATATGCCCCAGGTCTAAAGTCAATGGCACAGTATTTATTTATTTTTTTGTCATTTAAAGGAAGCATTATTAATATGCGCCTATAGATGGGTGTACAACGCGCATACTCTCTGCTTGTTACACACAGGGTCGCACACAGCACACAAACATAACATGTTACATTACACAACATTACACATTACGCCCAAAACACACCCATGACTCATTAAGAGACTATGTACAACCCTTTTGGACCATGCTCCTGGCGCGCTGATCATTTTTTCCATTATTAAACTAGCAAAAGAGGATTCGGACATGCCCTAAGTGCACCTGCGCCATGCGCTTTAGACCATGCGCCTAGATCGTTAAAATAGGGCCCGTATAGGATGAAAAAAAATTTAACACAAAGGGCCCTATTTTAACGATCTAGGCGCATGGTCTGAAGTGCAGGTGCACTTAGGGCGAGTCCCAATCCACTTTTTGGGCGTAACGTGCAACAAACCAATCAAAGTGTCATCTCCCATTTCCTTTAAAAGCTAGGTGTATAGACATCCTCAACCTGACGAGTCAGTTAAAATACATGTGCATTGCCACGATTGGTCAAATAATTAGCCAATTTCATTCGTCATTACTGCAAATAGGTAATTCTGATACATGCAATGACTATCCATTATGGCATGTAGGCATTTTTATCTTTATGTACACAATATAATCCAGTGGTGTAAAGTATTTGAGTAAACATAATTAGTTACTATACTTAAGTATCTTTTTGGCTACTTTGTAGTTGTACTGAGCATCAAAGATATTAGCAAGTTTTACTCTCTACTTGACTACATTTTTGATCAAGTAAATGTACTTTTTACTCAATACATTAGTCATGAGTAATGTATTTACGCATTACTTTATCTGCAGGAGTTTGTGGCATCTAATGGCATTGAAGGTACTATAAGTTGTGTTTTGCCTTTACTCACCCAAACTTGTCTACAAGGTACTTTACGTGAATGCGAGTGCATTAGCAGGTAGTTGCTGAATCACAAGTGTTTAATTGAGGAGATGATGACATGATGAGGCCGAAACCAGCACATCCAGTGCAAGTAGACTTTGACTAGTTAATTTTACTTAACATTATTTTATTTTTCCGCTATATTGACAAGACTTTTTTTGAAGGATGTTGATTTACTTATAGCCTTTTTGTGCACTTGAGCTCAAGTTAGACTTGAGTTTCTGTGGATGTTTAAGGCTGTTACATTGACCTGAGTTTTATTTTGATTTTAGAAAATAAACATTATTTCCCATCTTACAAATCAATTGTTTCTTATTTTAACTGGCATGTCTCTTAATTTAATTGACTAAATTTAAAATTGTATTAAAATTAAAGATGACATATTTAATAAGGTTGCAGAAAATTAATTTCTTACAATGATAGATGGTAATACATATAAAAACACTCTTTCGTTGCATTTTTTAATGTGTGATATTTCAAATTTGCATCTCAAACAAGTTCACCTTCTTCATCAAATCATGACATCAAATTCAAATTTCAACAGTGAAACATGATGGAATTTTTGAACTAATTAATAATGAACTAACATTTATTTTCTTTACAGGCCTAATAATAATCTAACTTTGAAATAGAGAAATAGTCACTAGGACTGAGTGTTGTGATTCAGAAACATTCTGCTGTGCTGGCTAGACAGCATCCTTCTGGGGATAAAAAATAGTCTTTGAGGAATTGTTTTAACCTATTGAGTAATCTGATCTATTAACCCTGAGACATTTTTTTATGATCTTGTGATTCAGTTGTTCTAAATCTAAATTTATGCAGGACAGAGGAACTGAGATGTTTTTCTTAAATCTAAACCAATCGTATTAAGACTGATGATAATGAGTAATAGATCATGCCATACTGACTGTGAAGTGTACCTGAAATCCTATAAAACCTGTTGTATTCCTTTGTTCGGAGAGAGATTCTCTGGAATTGATGAGAACTCTCCCGGCCGTGATTAAAGCATATTTTGAGGCATAGTCTGGCGTCTGTTTGGTTCCCTTTCGATACTCTCACTCATACTGCGTATGGGGAAAAGTTCCTTTTTTCCTCCTTGCTGAAGCCTTTTTCAATTGTGCAGTGTAACTGCACGTCTATTGGTTCAAAGGAATGAAACTCTTTGAGCCAATGACGGTGCGGCGTAGTCGCATAGGCCTATGGCGAATCAGCGTGCCATGGAGCCCGCCAAAACGGGCGTGGCTTACGGCTATATAAGCCGGCGTTTCGCCATGGGATTCAGTCTTCTGTCCTTCAGCGACGACTGCACTTTGCTGGATTCCTGCTGATTGCCTTCGCCGCTGGAACGAGCTCTCTCCGCCGTAGAAGAGGCTTCGCAGAGGACAGCTGAAAACTGCCGCCTGCTCCCGCCGGCGCCACCGCAGACTGCCGTCCAGAGCGCCGCTCTCGACCGCCGTCCACCCAAGCGCCGTTTTCACAGCAGTTAAATGCCGCGTCATGCTTGTGGCACCTGCAGAGCCCCTCTGCAGGATGATGACGTACATAGTGAGTGCGTCGGATGTCTGGGTAAACCCCACGCAGAAGCCGCGCTCACTGAGACTTCATGCCCGTACTGCGAACACATGAGTCTCGCTTCTCTCCGCGCTCGGATCACTTTCTTCACGGAAAGCGATTCCGCCCTCCTCGCCTTCCCGTCTTCTTCCTCCCGCGAGCCGGCCAGGAAGAGACAGCGAGGCAAAGGGGCCCAGCGCTCGGATTTGGGAGAGCTTACGCCGGCCCCGCGCAGCATCTGAAGCGGAGGAGTGGGTCGGCGACGAGAAGCCTGCCCCCCTGCCGTCACTAGAGCCCATTGACTCCAGGCCAGGGATGGACACCGAATTAATCTGCATCCTCTCAAGGGCCGTCGAGGAGCTCGACTTGGAATGGGCTAAACCTGAAGAGTCGACTCGCAGTAGGCCTTCTTCCCTGAGGTCCACACGGAGCTGACGAAGTCATGGCGCGCTCCTTACTCCGCCCGCCTTCGCACTTCTTCACCCGCGGCTCTCAAGACGCGTACTTTCATATCCAGATAGCCCCGCACCACAGGCAATTCTTGAAATTCGCCTTCGAGGGTGTGGCCTATCAATACACGGTCCTTCCCTTTGAACTACCTCGACGACTGGCTCATACTGGCCCAGTCTCGTACCACAGATCCGTGCTCCTCAGCCACCTTCAGTGCCTAGGACTCAGGGTCAATTTCTCCAAGAGCTCGCTGCTCCCCAGCCAATGTATTATGTTCCTGGGTGCAGTCTTCGACTCAGTCCAGATGAGGGCTGCAGTCTCACCAGAGCGTGCTCTGACGATTCAGAAGTTCTTGGCATCCATCAGGAACAAAGTCCGTTACCCTTTGAGATTCTTCCGGAAGGCGTTAGGACTGATGGCTTCCGCCTTCCCGGTACTGCAGCTCGGCCTCCTACGAATGCGGCCTCTGCAATACTGGCTGAAATCCAGGGTTCCACCGCACGCCTGGCGGCACGGCCGCCTCCGAATCAAGGTCAATCAGGCCTGTAGCATGGCCCTGACACCTTGGATGAACCCCAGTTGGTTCAAGCACGGAGTTCCCCTTCAGACGGTATCAAGAAGGAAGGTGCTCTCGACGGACGCCTCCAACACAGGTTGGCGCTGTATTCAAGGGCAGACCGGCCTTTGGCTCGTGGACTCACGAGCAGAGCCATCTGCACATCAACTGCCTCGAGATGCTGGCAGTGGAACGAGCCCTTGCTGCACTCCAAAAGTTCCTGAAAGAACAGCATGACGGTCGTGTCATATATAAATCATCAGGGGGGCATGTCGTTCAGCCGCCTTTGCGTCCTCGAATGGGCAACACCCAGATACCTGGGAAATCGAACCTGGGAGCAGACATGCTGTCTTGGAGCAACGTCCCCTCAGACGAGTGGATGCTCCATCCCTAGACGGTGCAAAAGATATGGGAAATCTTCGGGAAGGCAGATTCTTCGCCTCAGAAGACAATTCTCATTGCCCAACCTTCTACTCAAAGGAAAGGGATGCGCTGGCCCACACGTGGCCCAGGCTTCTCGTTTACGCTTTTCCCCCGATCGCAATGATTCCTTCTGTCCTTCTGTCCTTCTGTAAGACACATCAGGGAAGACAATCACAGAGTCCTCCTGGTGGCCCCGCTCTGGAGGACCCAAATCTGGTTCCCAGAGCTGTTCAGACTCTCTAAAAGAGCACCATGGCCAATTCCCCTGAGACGGGACCGCCTCTCTCAGGCAAACAGGACGATCTGGCACCCCCAGCCATCATTATGGGCTCTGCACCTTTGGTCCCTCGATGGGAGCCGATAAGCCTCCCCGGGAACATTTTACAAACCATCTCTCAAGCTAGAGCTCCGTCTACCAGACGTCTCTACGCTCAGAAATGGTCGGTATTTGCTGACTGGTGCTCCTCCAAGAGCGACTGGACAAGGGTCTGACCCGATCCACGCTCAAGGTCTACGTTGCACCCATCGGAGCATTTCACGCCCCCATCGCTGGCCAGACAGTGGGCAGAAACGGCCTCATTGTTCGTTTCCTAAGAGGTGCTAGGCGGCTTCATCCCCCTAGACCACTTACAGTTGCCACCTGGGACCTTTCTGCTGTCCTTGCAGCACTCAAGAGCCCGCCCTTTGAACCGCTGCAGTCAGCCAATCTCCGGCCTTTAACACTCAAAACTGCGCTGCTGCTAGCATTAGCATCGGTCAAGCGTTTTGGTGACCTGCAGGCTCTCTCTGTGAGCCCTGCATGCATGGAGTTTGGGCCCAAAGACTCTAAGGTCGTTCTGAAACCCCAACATGGCTATGTCCCTAAGGTGCTCTCAACTCCGTTCAGAGCACAAGTCATTTCCCTCTCGGCACTACCTCCTCCTTCGGACGAGCGAGAGACGGAATCACTCTGCCCCGTCAAGGCATTGAGAATCTATGTTGAGCGGTCCAAGCCATTCAGGCAATCTGACCAGCTCTTCGTCTGCTTTAGTGGCCGCCCCAAGGGGTCTCCGGTCTCGAAGCAGCGCCTCTCACGTTGGATAGTCGACGCGATTGCTCTATGCTACTCCTCTATGGGCCTGGATTGCCCCATAGGAGTAAGAGCTCATTCCACTAGAGGCATGGCCTCGTCCTGGGCTTGGTCTAGTGGAGTATCTCTCAAAGACATCTGTGAGGCGGCCGGCTGGTCCTCGCCGTTCACGTTTGTCAGGTTTTACAACTTGGACATCCTGACCTTACATGCTCGGGTCCTCTCAGTGTGATTCGACGGCCTCATTGAGCACCGTCATTACACTTCCCCAGGGTTCTCCTGGGACATAAGGTTCGACGGCCTTGGCCCCTTACGTATCCTCTGGGCCCCTCCGGTGCCCATGATATGTTCGTGTCGTTCCCTGTCGTGGCACGGCATGATTGTATTCTTTCCCCATACGCAGTATGAGTGAGAGTATCGAAAGGGAACGTACTCTGTTACGTACGTAACCTCGGTTCCCTGAGATACGGGAACGAGTACTGCGTTCTATGCCGTGCCACAACACTGCGGCAACACTCAGTGTCGTCACTTCAGTCGAGTTAAACTGAAACGCCGGCTTATATAGCCGTAAGCCACGCCCATAAGCCAATATCTTTTCCCCATACACAGGACTCGTTCCCGTATCTCAGGGAACCGAGGTTACATACGTAACCAAGTAAGTTTTTAGGCTGCGCAGCAAACTAAGCACTAGAGATCATAGTTCTATGCTATACACTCTAAAAAATGCTGGACTGTTTCAACCCAAGTTTGGGTCAAAAATGGGCAAACCCAACCATTGTCTTAAATTTTTAATTGCATTTTTTAACCCAATGGTTGGGTTTGTCCATATTTGACCAAAATTTGGGTTGAAACAACCCAGCATTTTTTAGAGTGTAGTGATAGTGTTTAGTGGAGGTGAGGAGCACTAAAGGCCGAGACATTTATAGAATTATAGGGCGTCTGGGACACCCGGTTTAACTAAGTCAGGTGCATAAGGAATAATCTACCACAAACAACAGTGCCACTTTGAGGAACAAATAGCATGTACTATATACACGTGTAACATGGCAGAGGGATAATGACATATCATATATTTGTAGAAATTTCAATAGATGTGCTGTGACAGCAAAGCTACACTGATACTGATAATGTCACAGGCCTATATATCTTTTCATATCTGTCATATAATTTCAACACCATACCTTGACCAAAACTCAGCGTATTGCCTAAAATAAAAGTTATGACTGCTGTGTATTTATACTTGAATCGAAACTGGTCAGCACTTCATTACAATGTAAAAGCATTCGCTCCACGCTGTCCTGTGTAATTGTAGTTGTGGGTGCAGAAGCGAAGTAAAGTAATATTTATAAGTTAAACTACATGATCTGCTGAATTTATAACAACACAGATGAAAGTCCTGTCTAGTCTCTGTCCCGTTACAGTTTGTGTGCAGCCATTTGTAAGTCTAGCTGTTAGATGAGAAAGATTAAATGTAGTTGACTATTATTCTTTTGCATGGAACTGAGGAAGAACTGATGACGACACGGTTTGATCTCTGTTTGACCAATCAGCGGAAAGAATCTTACACAATGACATTTCATGTAGTGAATTTTGTGGCCATTTTTATTAAATTTGGTGCTGTTTCCGACCTTGCACCACTACTTTACGCCAACGCAGACTCGTTTGCTTGTTGTTAAGCTTAATAAAGGGCTATGCTGGCTCTTTGTAATTATTTTAATAGTGGTTAATTTAACAGCAGTGACAAACCATGTGAAATACTTTCGTTACCTGGCTGTCACCAGTGGATGCTCCTCAGCTCGTTTTCCGTGGTGGCTGTGATGAGGAATAGGGGAGGAGTAACAGTTACTCGCAAAATTAGAATTAGCCCTTAAATAGGCCTTAATAATAATAATAATAATAATAATAAAAATAAAACAATGATATGACATCCAAAGTATGTAAGGTAGTACAACTAGATCTCTTTTATTGAATTAAGATTTTGAAGTGTCAAAAGGTCATTCGGTTTAACCGTCCAAAGGCCAATACGGCCATTTAATTTGTAATTAAAATTTCTTAAAATGTAATAAATGTATATATTTTTTTAATTCTGGCATGATTTTTTAACATTATATATTAGCATAGCGCAAAATGGTATTAAAATTATGTGTAGAAGTCATTGCTTTATTATGAGAAAGAATGTCCGGAAAAATGAATTTCATTTATGTCATTCAGAGTAACCAATATAAAGTACCTCATAGAGTACCTCAGGGATGACGACGTGTTTTTGTAGTCAAAACCCAGAAGCGAGTTAGCATTTTAGGACTTCCGGTTCCATTGCCGTAAAGTCTATGGGTTTTTTGAATGGGTTTTTACTAAATCACCTGAAATAAGGTCTGCCTCTAAATATTTTCACATTTTGATTCATGACATATAACACACCGGTTTATAGCCCACTTGTGATTTTTTTAAACCTTTACTGTGTCTTAAAAATGGCGGTTTGTAACAATTTGCTAAAAGGGACTACTTCCTTTGGCGGGGACTTCAGACGTCATCATGACAAACAGGACATGTAAGCCCTGTCCAAAAACCCACACTTGCGGTCTTTGCACTTGACCACTTGTCTACTTACATGACGTATTTCCTGTATATGGCTCAAGTGTTCAAGTGGGCGTGAAGTGCAAAAATGCAAGCCTTTACAGCTTTTTTTAAATTATTATTTTCAGTACTTTGCATTTTAAAATACAGTTCTAAATGTCTCTTCATTGGTCGCTATGTAACAAACAGAATAGACTATATTACAACACTTTATATTTTACTACCAAATTATATGTAATATATAATTAATTTAACTTAAACATGCCCTAGAATGTTCTTTCACAAGATGTAATATAAATCTAAGGTGTCCCCTGAATGTGTCTGTGAAGTTTCAGCTCAAAATACCCCATAGAGCTTTTTTAATAAATTTTTTTAACTGCCTCTTTTGAGGCATCATTAACTATGCACCAATTCAGGCTGCGGCCCCTTTAAATATCGCTAGCTAATATAACCCTCAAATGGATTTTAACAAGATGTTTGTCATGCATGCTGCATGCATGCTTCGGATCATGAGAGTACAGTATTATTTGGATGTTTACATTTGATTCTGAATGAGTTTGATAGTGCTCCATGGCTAAAGCTAACATTACACACTGTTGAAGAGATTTATAAAGAATTAAGTTGTGTTTATGAATTATACAGATTGCAAGTGTTTAAAAATGAAAATAGCGACGGCTCTTGTCTCCGTGAATACAGTAATAAACGATGGTAACTTTAACCACATTTAACAGTACATTAGCAACATGCTAACGAAACATTTAGAAAGACAATTTACAAATATCACTAAAAACATCATGTAATCATGGATCATGTCAGTTATTATTGCTCCATCTGCCATTTTTCGCTATTGTTCTTGCTTGCTTACCTAGTCTGATGATTCAGCTGTGCACAGATCCAGACATTAATACTGCCTGCCCTTGTGTAATGCCTTGAACATGGGCTGGCATATGCAAAAATTGGGGTCATACATATTAATGATCCCGACTGTTACATAACAGTCGGTGTTATGTTGAGATTCGCCTGTTTTCTGGAGGTCTTTTAAACAAATGAGATTTACATAAGAAGGAGGAAACATTGGAGTTTGAAACTCAGTGTATGTCTTTTCCATGTACTGAACTCTTGTTATTCAACTATGCCAAGGTAAATTCAATTTTTTTATTCTAGGGCACCTTTAAGGCAGGAACACACCAAGCCGACGCCAACGAACTAGTGGTGGGTGTAACGTAGGGAGTCCACTGGAGGCGAGCGTAGTGTAGAACCCAAGTGCAGTTTATTAACATTTATCCAAAACACAAACAGGAACAGGAACATGAACACAGACATGGCTTGACATGACTTGACTTGACTTGACTTGACTTGACTTGACTTGACTTGACTTGACTTGACTTGACTTGACTTGAGATCCTGACGCTCACCGACAACGGGTTACATAAAACAAAGCTAGACAAGAGTACAATGAAACATGAGGGCTATTTATACAAAGGGACTAATAACAAACAAGGAACACCTGTGAACAATGAAGACGATGGACCAATGGAAAGACACAACTGAAATCACATGATAAAACCAAACCAGAACATGACACATGAGACAGGGTAAGCACATGACATGAACACATGAGGGCAATGGAATCACATGACACAAAAGACATGGCAAAACAAACAAAGCATAACAATGAAAACAAACCAAAAACCGTGAACATAAAACAAAACCAAAACAAGACATGACATGACATGACTAAAGGGTGGCTCCTTACGCCCAACAACAAAACAAAAACTATAGTTCAGGGGGGTGGTCTTGGGGGAGGGATGGTGGGCCAGGCCCATGCAGGGGAATAGGGGGACCTGGGCAAGGCAGAGGCGGGCCTGGACCGTGGAGCATGGGAGGACCTGGCCGTGGAGCATGGCGAGGCTCTGGCGTGGCAGCCGTGGCATGGCAAGGCTCTGGCGTGGCAGCCCTGGCATGGCGAGGCTCTGGCATGGCAACCATGGCAGGGCGAGGCTCAGGCGTGGCATGGCATGGCATGGCGAGGCTCTGGCGTGGCATGGCGAAGCTTTGGCGTGACATCGCGAAGCTCTGGCGTGGCATGACAAGACTCTGACGTGGCCTGACGAGATTCTGACGTGGCATGACGGCCATCTCGGGCTGAGACTCTGACGTGGCGGCCATCTCAGGGCGAGACACTGGCGCAGCGGCCGGCGGGCTCGTGTGTGAAGCGGCCAGCGGGCTAGCGTGTGAAAGAAAGACATGAACGTCTTGAATGACATGGGGGTGAGTAAATTTATTAGGAAAAGTTTTTTTAAAAGTGGACTAATTCTTTAACTGTTATAAAAATACAGATTTGTGAGCATTAGTGGAACTGAAGGGGTGACAATAAACACGAAACACATGATTGTTGTCATGCGGTGAATCCAGCCAATTGTGGAACAGCTAACTAGCTAGCTAGATACCACCCTGTTAGCATTGTTTGAAAATATCATCATTCGGCATACCAAAAGTGTTGCTCAGTAAAACCAAAAATTTAGTAAAAACTGAATGACTTTTTGTTGACAAATTTTGTCCATCTTGTAAAAAATGACAAAAGCAGTGTTGATTATAAAATCCACATAATCTTATTGTTAACACATAATTCATTTTTAAGTTTTATTAAATCTCCAGTATGTTTTTTTTTTTTACACTTTTAAAAACCTTATTCGTCAATGACCCAAATACAGTTTTCGGGCACACACTTATATGGGAATTGATGCCATGGGCCAAATTTAAATGAAAACTACAAAAAATGTCTTGCAAAAAGGACAATTATCAAAGACCAAAGGGCAGGTGCTTGAACACCACTTCTATTCTGTGCACATGCTAATATTTAAAGTGCCCCTATTATGGCTTTTGGAAATTTACCTTTCATGCAGTGAGTAATGTAGATGTTTGTGAATGTACACGGTCTGCAAAGTTGAAAAGCTGAAATTGCATCAATTCAATTCACATTCATTTGTATAGCGCTTTTCACAATACATATCGTTTCAAAGCAGCTTTACAGAGAATGCATGTCAACATTACAATTTAAAGAATGCAGTTAGCAAATAATGTAATAATTTAGGCAATTAATTTACAATCACTTTTAGCAGTTTAACTGAAAGTAGAAGCAATGAGCTCCTGGAAAATCTGCTGTTCAGAGTGCCAATGTCACTTGATTTCAGCAGTTTGACAGTTTGACACGTGATCTGAATCATGATTCGATACACTGATTCATTATGCTCCAATGCTTCATGAAGCAGTGTTTTCAAAACAGCCATCACTATATAAGTCGTTATTTTGTTTTTTTGTGGCGGACCAAAAATATTCTTGTCCCTTTATAATATTAATATTGAACCAGTGTACTCACATGAACGGATTTAAATATGTTTTTAGTACATTAATGGATCTTGAGAGAGGAAATGTCATTGCTGGCTATGCAGGCCTCACTGAGCCATCAGATTTCAATAAAAATATCTTTTTTTGTTAAGGCCTTTGCACGTTTTTTCGTATTCGTAATCCTAACAATTCGTCACGCACAGAGACCTTGCACACTGAGTCCGATGAGATGCACAAAAGTGTCTCAAAAATGTAAAGCACTCAAAAGCTTAGATTGACCTCCAACACCAAACATTTACAGGTGTTGCCCTTAAGGGCAGGGGTGTCAAAGCCAGTACCTGGAGGGCCACTGTCCTGCAGTTTAGCTCCAATTCTAGTTAAAGGGTTAGTTCACCCAAAAATGAAATTTCTGTCATTAATTACTCACCCTCATGCCATTCCAAACCTGTAAGGGCAGGTGTTTAGGAGCTGGTTGGAGCTACATTAATAGTTGATGACATTTACAACAGAAATGAAGCTCTAGCGCAAGTTCTGCCGGGAAGACTCAAATGTTACGTCACTATTAATTCAGATCTAACCAATCATTATCTAACACTTGGAGTATAAAAGATTGGTACTTACACTTGTCTGAGTTCGCAGATGCTGACGCGAACTTCACCTCCAACCTCCCCACCACCACCAGGATGGTCCCTGTCCTTACTCCCCGGGGGTTGGCTACGCCCCTGCCTTCAGCTTCAGGCAGGAAATGCAAAGTCTGCAACCCTCAGGACGTGAGCTTCGGACGGGGCCTACGCCAAAGATCATTAACTCATATATATATTCTGCTTGCTGTTTGGTAATAAATATCAGTGTTTCATTATCTTGCCTCCCGAGTCTTTCTGGTAGAACTGACTTCAGCTGTACAATGACATTTTTTTTTTATTTTTTTGAGCTGCCGAATTGAACTGTTTGCATCATTGAATCCTTATTTTCCTGCTGATCACTGTAAAGCTCGAACAATCTGTATTATATAAAGAGCTACAAAAATAAAGGTGACTTGACTACAGGACAGTAGCTCTCCAGGAGCGGAGTTTGACACATGTGCTTTATGGTGTCAGGTAATTAAGGCCAGTTTAGTTCAGGTGAATCAGGCATAGCAGCTCTCCACCTCCAGAAGACATGCAGCTTGATAAATAGCCTTCCAAAAAGCAATGAATGTCAATTCATGGTTTTCAGGTGTGGAACTGAGGGGCCAGTTGAATAAACTTAGCCACTATGTTAAGACTGTTCCTGAATTCAGAACCACATACTAGTATATTACTCTTACTACTTTTAAATGTTCTTTCTAAATAGTAGGAACAGAACACTGTAAACCCTAACGCTCAAAATAATTAATTAGTTTGAGTAGGACAAAATTAGTTCAGTCAAATTAACTTTTATGAGTATTTAGTACTTTCTTCTTCTTTCAAGTTCACAGAACTGATATATTTTAAGTAAACTAAACTGTTTCATTGTTTTGAGTTTTGTGAACTTATTTCTTTTAATTTAGATGAATTTAAGATTAACTGAAACTGGACTGGGATTTCTATTTCCAAGCAATTTACCTCGAAAGGGAGAGTAAAAGCTAAAATCATAGTACGGAAGGCTGTCTGGCAGAAGCTGGATATTTTACTTTATAAATTGTTAAATATGAATATTTATTTTATCTTACACAAATGCATCTCGTCTCTTTTTCAGAAAATCTCTCAAGTCAGGAAGTTCCAGATAGCAGAAATCAGACTTTGTTTCAGTCAACAAAGCCAAGATGTCAGCTGAACATTTTACTCGGACCTCCCTGTTTTATATAGTTCATAACAAATTATCTCAATCACGGGTGTTTTCCTCCCTTTCCTTTTTGGCTCATCTTCAGATATCTTCTTGGCTTGACTATCTTCTTCGCACTATGGCCCGGTTTCACAGACAGAGCTTAGATTAAGCCAGGATTAGTCCTTAGTTCAATTAGGACATTTAAGTAGCTTTTATAAACATGCCTTAGAAAAAAAAAAAATACTGGTGTGCAACTTGAGACAAAACAATGGCAATGATATATTTTAAGATATTTCAGTGCAATACTTTCAGTTAAAACAGCTCATGCACTTTAATCTAGGACTATCTTAAGCCTTGTCTGTGAAACCGGGGGTATATGTTTTATAAGATCATTACTTCACTTTATATGATTATACTTCAAATAGTTTTCTAAAATTGATAAAGCATACATATTAAAAAGAATACATTGCCTACATGATGTAGGCATCATATCCCTGGTACAATGGAGAGGTTGGCACATGTTAATGATAATATCTAAACTGTGAACTCACATATAGACTTACAGTGTCATGTGCTCATATTGACCAAATCATACCATCAAAATATGCTGTATTTCTAGCAAAATTATATACAGGCATGCCGATTTTCAATCTAAACAGAAGAAAAACTAAAATATGTGGATAAAAAATTTGGACTAAACTCGATTCATATGGATTAGTTTTATGATCTCTATGAACATTTGAAACCTCAAAGTGGTAGTCATGTGGACTGTCAGCTAAGGGACAGAATAAATCTCTCAGATTTCATTTAAAATATCTACATTTCTGTTCTGAAGATGAACAAAAATCTTTTGAGTTTGGAATGACATGCGAGTAAATGATGACAGAATTTTAAGTTTAGGTGAACTAACCCCTCTAATTATAGTACACACACACACACACACACACAAGCACTTTGACTGGGAGACATTTTGTTATTGAACTGAAAACATTTATTGTTTTCATTTTAATAACTGAGGTCCGTCATTGCTGTCAAGCTTTAAACATTTAAAACATAAGTCCTCTTAAATACTACATGTCATCTAATCATCTAATGTTGAATATAATTACAGATACCATATTATAAGCTTAAAATAAAACATTAGCATTCTATAGGCCCGGCTTCACAGACAGAACTTAGACCAGAATTAGGGGCATTTAGGTACCTTTTATAAACGTGCCCTAGAAAAAAAACATGGTGTACTGGTGTGCATCTTGAGACAAAACAATGGCACTGACATATTTTAAGATATGTCAGAGCAAGTTACTTTCAGTTAAAACAGCTCAAACATGCATACATTTTAATCTAGAACTAGCTTAAACCTTGTCTGTGAAACCGTGGGTATATGATTTCAACTGTTTTAAACTAAGCGTTTTGGATCATGTTATTGTCACAGATAGGAAATTGTGCGTTTAAAAATACAATAAGAACAGCTAAGTATCACCAAGATAAGATACACAAATGACAAAAATCAATGTACAAGAGAAATCAATTGAATTAAACACTCCTATAGCTTATAAATGTGCACAAATGTTCTTTTTCAAATGTACAGCCAACACAAAGTTGACAAGAGAAGTACTGTGATAATAGATGAAGTGGATGTGGTTGCTGATGAAGGCATTGTGGATTTTACCACCTGTGATGTCACAACTCTGCCATTCAAGGGCTGAACTCCTCTGAAGTTGTTGGTCACCAGAACTGAGGTGCTTGCTGCTTTGAAATAGGTAGTTGTGCTGAAGCGGTTGATCTGTTTGGAGGAATAAATTCAACTGAGTGACTTTTAGGGTTTAACTCAAAATATGAAAAATGCTGTCATCCAGTAATATATGAATATGATTTTTATGAATTACTCTACCATAGAGTTGCCTTGACTTACCAAGTTCTGACTGACTTTGATGGGCTCCTTAAAAACAGTCCAGATCACAACTTCATTGCAGTTCGGTGTGGTTAGGGAGCCTTGGTAACGGTAATATTTAGTCCTGTCCACCCCTTCAAGCAGACTGTCCAGTGTGATTTGATCCATGATGTCTGTGGTTGTATTACCTAGAGATACCAAATATACCACATGTTTAATGGTTTGAAGAGCACAGAAGATCCTCCATATACTGAAAAAAAAATGTTTCAAGATTCACACAAAAATGAAAAATCTGTCATCATTGTTGTTCCAAAAACTTTATGACTTTCTTTCTTCTGTGGAAAACAAAAGAAGATTTCTCTGCGATTTGTGTCAGTGTTGTTTTGGACCCCACTGACTTTCACTGTATAACAGTTGAAACGTTCTTCAAAATACCTCATATTGTGTTCCAATGGGGATGGACAGTTTTGGAACGGCATGAAAGTGACCAGTTAATGATGACAAAATGTTCATTATTGGGTATACTATCAACAAAGAGCTATTACTTTACCTGAATTAGGTATGCTTGTCAAAAAGGAGGTTAGTGTATCCCAACCTATTGGTTTGCTTTGTTCACTCGTTCCCTGTTGGTTAAATAAAAAATAAATATGTAATACATAGACATGAGCACACAACCAAAGCCATTAATATACTTTTAGGTTTGCGTTTCCCTCTAGGTTTAACAAATGTGGTCTTACTCACCTCAATGAAGAACCCAAGAACAGCCAATCCTGTGCTGTCATTAGCAGCTAGAGCAGCTGACACACTCCCGTTGTATTTTGAATGGACATTCACAATGTGCAGCTGAAGGGACAGAATCGGATGTAGACAGAGAATACAGTGAATGGTCATATATTAATTCTCATGCAGGTTTTGAGGGGATATATTTGTGCATTTGCAGGGAAATCTCATTCATTCATACCTCCATTGGGTATTGTTTGCCATCCACAGTGTGTTCGGAGCCAGATGAGGAGCTGCCGTTACCCCAGTGGAGATGGAATTGTTTAGTGTTGTACACACCTGGAAGATCACCTCCTTGCACAGTCATTTTATCATCATCCAGGTTGACCACCACTGTGAAGACCATGGACATATTAGATACCAGATCCAGGACATACAATACATTGATATTGTGCATCACTGATGCTTGATCTGCACCCTGTACCTCTTTTGCAAATTTAAGTATCCTCTTTGTAGTCAGTGAGTCTCGTGATATGAACAAAAAAAGAGGAATCAAATCACTTTTGTCCTCCTATTGTATAACAGTTTATCGGCTACATCTCTGTTTTGTACTTTTCTAAACAATCCTAGACCTTTTTAATGTGAAACTTCTCATGTTACTGTCTCCTAAGGATTGATTGCTTTTGTTAGCCTATTCCTCATTTTGAAGCCACTTTGAATAAATCTGCAAAATAAATTTAGCAACTATATTTTGTAAAGAAAAACAAATCCTGTAAAAAAAAAAAAAAAAAAAAAAAAAAAAAAGTGTGCAACGCTTCTTACCAGAATCGCCTATGTTTGCAATTGAAATGAAGGTGGAGTTGTCATCGAAACCAGTGAAGTTAAATGAGGTCAGCTTAGAATTTTCCTGAACACTTGCAGTCACAATATTGATGGGAGATTGCTTGGATCCATTACAGAATTGTGAAGCAATTTTGGGCCAGGTGGTAAAATCTATTACAAATCAGGAGTCACAAAGATCCACTTCAGAACAAGTTTTAAATATATTAATTTTAAAATTTTATAATAAGATTAACTTTCATGCAGTGGAATATTAAAAAAAAAAAAACAATAAATAACTTACTGCATGTTGGCTTGTGATAGCACCAATCTGTTTCGGATTAAATGACAGCATTAATAAATGAACAGCAGAATTTACATCAAAAGAGACTTTAGTGTTTAAGGGGAGTCATATAAAATTATAAATAAAGTTGATCTTCAGTTACACTCACCCACTGAAGAGCCCGCGCCATGGACGGAATGACTCAGAAGAGCAGCAAGGCAAGTTACCAGCAAGACAATCATCTAAATCAAACAAGAGTTCATTACAATGAATAACAACGCCGCTAACAGAATTGAAACTTATTATACGTTAATTAAATTTGATGTGAGAAACGAAATCAATAGGGCAAAATAGTTACGGTCTTACTGTACCTTTTCGACTTGATACACCTGTTCAGGAAAATGATGAACTGCCTTCATTCCCGCCTTTAATACCCTTCGTAGCTAACGTGTGGTGGGTGTGTTACTTTCATCCGTTCATCCGTTTGCCTAAGGAAAAACTACATTCCGGTCAAACGCATGTGATCACATTATCCATTATCCACATATCTTTATATCTCTATTCGATAGTAATCTCCAAGGATAATGGAGCGCGTTCCTGTTCACTAATCCTCTCGTGATGAGGGAAAAAGCACAGTTCATTGTCGCGCCTTAGTTTGTAAAACGTCGACTTAAAATGGTTGTAAATAGCACCAAAGTTTATTTTGATTATATAAACAGAACCCTTCATAGGCAACTGAAGAACCGATATTTTTGGTAGGCTATCATTCGAAACTTAAATGTCATCGAAAAAAATTCATTAAAGGGGCAGTTTACTCAAAAATGAAACTTTTATTAATTCCCTCATGTTGTTTTAAACATAAGTAGGCTATCTTTCCTCCGTGGCAGGCAAAAGCAAAGAATATAAACAGAAAACATTAGCCTGTATTGCTGCTGTTAATCATCTTTATTCTTCATCAGAGGTTATTGTAAAGCGCGTTTCAATCTAACGAATGGTCAGATGAATGACATAATTTGATTTATGTCATACTTGTCTGTCTATTTTTTATTTTATTTATTTTTTATTTTTTTACTTGAACTCTTTATTGTTAATCTTTTGATCTTTTTTTTTTTTTTTTTTTGGCCCATTCAGTCAATATCCAACCCGATCTCATGAGAAAACTTATTAAAAATTATTTCACGATTCGATTTTTAACTTATGTGATTCAAGATCCATTTTACATTAAAATATGGGTAAAATTTATAATTTGCTATTCATATGTTTCTTGCAACAAAAAAAATCAGAAAACACATAGTTTTTAATGGATGTCAATGGTGAAAGATGAACCAGTGGAATTCAAAACATCTCAGGGGTTAATGGGAACATGCAAACCAGAAAAACCTTAGTTAACAATAAAATACAGGTAAAAGTCATGCAAGAGAAAGCAGTGCCTGTCCGAGAAATTGTCCTCCTGATCTTATGAAAATGTACAAATAAGATCTTACAAATTCATATGAATTATCCACCAATTCATCAAAACGTACAGTACCTGAGGAGTAGAAAGAGAGATAGGGAGGACAGATGTGACGATGACAATGGTCAAAGTAATTTGAAATATTGGGTATACATTATGTACATCCAGAATTCATCTGACCACTTATTGCTTTTGTATGAGCTGTATGAGATACAAAAGTGGGATAGTATTATGACATAATAAAATAATTATATGAAAGGAGGTTTAATTGATCAAGGAATTAACCACCTTGTCGTTATTACTGTGTACACAATCCTTTAGCAGTAATTACACCTGCTAATTTTAAGGATAGGCAAACATTTCATAATGCAAATGTGTCCAACCTCAGACAAATCAGATGTGTGTCATAATTTCAACTCGATTCATGTTCAGACTTGGATGCTGGGATATTCCATGAAATAACTTCCTAAAAAAATGAATCATAAATCCAGGCTCACTCAAGTCAGCCTCTGCTTGTTGATGTCAATACAAGACCAGCCATGCAAAAGTAGCAGTGTATTCTGATGATATATATATATATATATATATATATATATATATATATATATATATATATATATATATATATATATACACAGGTGCTGGTCATATAATTAGAATATCATCAAAAAGTTGATTTATTTCACTAATTCCATTCAAAAAGTGAAACTTGTACATTATATTTATTCATTACACACAGACTGATATATTTCAAATGTTTATTTCTTTTAATTTTTATGATTATAACTGATAACTAAGGAAAATCCCAAATTCAGTATCTCAGAAAATTAGAATATTGTGGAAAAGTACAATACTGAAGACACCTGGTGCCACACTCTAATCAGCTAATTAACTCAAAACACCTGCAAAAGCCTTGAAATGGTCTCTCAGTCTAGTTCTGTAGGCTACACAATCATGGGGAAGACTGCTGACTTGACAGTTGTCCAAAAGACGACAATTGACACCTTGCACAAGGAGGGCAAGACACAAAAGGTCATTGCAGAAGAGGCTGGCTGTTCACAGAGCTCTGTGTCCAAGCATATTAATAGAGAGGCGAAGGGAAGGAAAAGATGTGGTAGAAAAAAGTGTACAAGCAATAGGGATAACCACACCCTGGAGAGGATTGTGAAACAAAACCCATTCAAAAATGTGGGGGAGATTCACAAAGAGTGGACTGCAGCTGGAGTCAGTGCTTCAAGAACCACTACGCACAGACATATACAAGAAATGGGTTTCAGCTGTCACATTCCTTGTGTCAAGCTACTCTTGAACAACAGAAGCGTCTCGCCTGGGCTAAAGACAAAAAAGACTGGACTGCTGCTGAGTGGTCCAAAGTTATGTTCTCTGATGAAAGTAAATTTTGCATTTCCTTTGGAAATCAGGGTCCCAGAGTCTGGAGGAAGAGAGGAGAGGCACACAATCCATGTTGCTTGAGGTCCAGTGTAAAGTTTCCACAGTCAGTGATGGTTTGGGGTGCCATGTTATCTGTTGGTGTTGGTCCACTGTGTTTTCTGAGGTCCAAGGTCAATGCAGCCGTATACCAAGAAGTTTTAGAGCACTTGATGCTTCCTGCTGCTTCCTGCTGGAGATGCAGATATCATTTTCCAACATGACTTGGCACCTGCACACAGTGCCAAAGCTACAAGTACCTGGTTTAAGGACCATGGTATCCCTGTTCTTAATTGGCCAGCAAACTCGCCTGACCTTAACCCCATAGAAAATCTATGGGGTATTGTGAAGAGGAAGATGCGATATGCCAAACCCAACTATGCAGAAGAGCTGAAGGCCACTATCAGAGCAACCTGGGCTCTCATAACACCTGAGCAGTGCCACAAACTGATTTACTCCATGCCACGCCGCATTGCTGCAGTAATTCAGGCAAAAGGAGCCCCAACTAAGTATTGAGTGCTGTACATGCTCATACTTTTCATGTTCATACTTTTCAGTTGGCCAAGATTTCTAAAAATCCTTTCTTTGTATTGGTCTTAAGTAATATTCTAATTTTCTGAGATACTGAATTTGGGATTTTCCTTAGTTGTCAGTTATAATCATCGAAAATAAAAGAAATAAACATTTGAAATATATCAGTCTGTGTGTAATGAATGAATATAATATACAAGTTTCACTTTTTGAATGGAATTAGTGAAATAAATCAACTTTTTGATGATATTCTAATTATATGACCAGCACCTGTATATATATATATATATATATATATATATATATATATATATATATATATATATATATATATATATATATATTTTTTTTTTTTTTTTTTTTTTTTTTTTTTTGTAGCCAACATATAAATCACAAGGACTTGAATGATGTAAAAAAATAAATACATTACCTCACACATCTTGAAGAGTTATCAGTTGGCTAAGGTTCATTTATTTAAAATTTGTAATACAAGTTTGAACACATTTCTTTCATTTTGCCATTCATACAGGAAGTAGAAGGATAAAAAAGGGAGAGGAAAGATACCTGCATTATGTCACAAGTGCAACTCATGATTTAAGCCACACCAGTCACCCTATCCATATCAGTTTGATCTCTTTCAGTCTCTTGGCTTACTGACTACAGTTTCTTCTGACACGTATGACTGACTATTTCAACTCTTACATTAGATCTTTATAAACTACCTGCCGCACTGGCACTGCCTTCTCTTAACTGACTTTTATTGTTACTTCTAAGGTTCTTCTGCTTAGAATGGTCACGACCATTCAAAAGTATTTGTGTATTGTGATTAAATAATCTTTTTTTTTTTTTTAAGAAAAATATAATTTGCAAATATTTAGTCATTTTATACAGATTTTTTTTTAAATGTAAAATGGACCTATATTTTTTCTGTCTGCTGCCTTATACGTCACAGCTCAAAATAGGCTCTAATCTAAGGTTTATGCATTCTTGTGCTGCTATCAGCCAATCAGTGTAGTCATTTTCTCAACAAAAGAAACAAACAAAAAAAAAAAACAGAGCAACTGCTACGAGATGAAAATGTGCGATAAATGACCTCAGATTCACATCGAGCTCAAAAGAGACAAAAGTGAGGCTTCCCTCTGAAACTATATCCACCTGTGTCACTGTTAGGCACTTGATGAGCGCATAACACGCTATGTAATCTTATATCTTGTAATATTTTGTTTTTTTAGTTATCCTAAATGTATTTTCTCACTTTCCAAGGTGTCAAATACTGCCACTTGTGTAGGAGGCCTATGCACCACTATACAGATGCCAAAAACGCCATTTGGCAGCAGCAGTTGCTCTAAGTGTAAATAGCAATAGATGTGATTTACACTAAGTTTAAATACCAAACACATACCTCCCTCCCTTGGGAAAATTCCACAAGGTACATTTTCAACAGGATATTGAATCATCTGAATCTTTCTGAAGGCCATTTGAAGACCTAATGTATGTGATCACGTTTTCTTTTCTCTATCCGTTTCTGTTTCTATTTCTGTTTGTATTGTATCCGTTGGTGTCTTCTTTTCTTTTTTTGGCTCTAAAAGAGCCAATAGAACTGCTTGAGGGAAAGTTATGAAATTTGTCGCACTGATAGAGGCCAGTCAGAAGTATAGCAAATTTGGAGTTTCCAACTCAATCCCTCTAGTGACGCCAACTGAAAAAACATTGAGGAATTGGATTCAATTTATCAAACACATTTTCAAAAAACATGTGAATTAATTTTACATGTAATAGATTAAAACATATATATATATATATATATATATATATATATATATATATATATATATATATATATATATATATATATATATATATCCTCAGCAGGTTACATCCTGCGTTTTGGCGCAGCGCCACAATTGTCTCGTTTGATTCGGGGCATCAGGCCGAGCTGAATGATATTCAATTTTCCCATATCGGCCATTTTAGGCATCTGCCATTTTGAATTTAGTAAAATGATGTATTTTGCGAACACATGAACTTATCATTACAAAACTCGGTATGGGTCATCGGTATGATGCCCTGAAGGAGTCTGAGATGTTTCAGACCAATGCCACCTAGTGGTATTTTTTTTACATGCTTATAACGGAGTCCAACGATACCAAATATGCTAGGTGTCGCCTTATGCTAAGTGCAATGTTGTGATTTAGTGTTTAAACAACATTCACAAATAACTTAGAAACCGTTAGTCCGATCGAGACAAAACAACAGGAAACAGGTCATTGACCATATGCTAATTGGCAAATGTCAAAATTTTGATAGTGAGTGGCAAAAAAAAAAAAAAGTCAGGTGTATTTTTTTATGTGTTCATATATATAAATATCTATAACACCTAAACGAAAAATGTAATATTTTCACTAAATTTGACACTTATGTATGGGGCACTCTGAGGACACACACAAAAAGCGGTGGGACTGTGCCACTTGTTGGCGATATAATTGAACAAAAGATGAAATTGGCTCTAACTACTGTTTGTCTGATTGACGTCAAAATTGACATGTAGTGTCTGTCTCAGTTGCTATCATAGTCCATTATGGCAGTGTTGGTCTGATGCTAGCTTCTTTGTTTGCTTCTGTTGTGCTTGGCCCAACGTTTAATCTAAATTGTTGTGGATGTAGCAAAACTAATGAATGAATACATCAGAGGAAACTAGTCACTCCCATTACTGTACTCAATCCTGTTACTTTATATATATATATAATTTCTTTAAAATAAACATCTCCTTGAGGGGAAAAAAAAAAAAAAATAATTAGTTGACATGTTTTTAAACATGACATGCTTTTTAAAAAAGACACATGCTTTTTCTGTGAGTTTTGTTCACAGAACTGAGAAAATTAGCTTCCACTTAAAAACCTTCCAAAAATGAAATAAAGATAATAGAAGTTTTTAAAATGATAAGTTGAAAAATGAAGTTTCAGTTGGAAGAATTACAAGCAATTATCACCCATTCGGTGGAATGAACCATTTATACTTAATGCAAATAGTGTCAGATATTCAGTGCAATAATAACAACATATTCAGTGGATATGATTACATTTATTAAAATCATAAACGGATGCTGCCTCATTGGGACATTACTTGCCCCTCTCCCTAAAGCCCTACCCTAACCCTACCCATTCGTTAGGCCCTTCATTTCCACTTTTAGAATATTTTCCTAATTTTTATTTAAAATAAACTTCTCTCCAAGTTGATATGCAATGGGAAAAGGGAGAAGAATGAGTTTGGGAAAAGGCAGATTTGAACTCAGCTGGGTTTTGTCACATCAAAAGCTAACGGCATACACCTTGAGCTCCACGCAAATCCTGTTATCAGTGGGATTTCTTTTGTAGTTTTGTATGGCTCAATCAGACAATTAGGGTGCGTTCACACTTGTAGTTCGTTTGGTTCATTTGGTCCGGACCAAAGAAAAAAACATTTAGTCCTGGTCCGACTAGCATTCAGATTGGCAATTTTATCACCGAACCAAAAGATACCGAACCGGCATAGGGATACATTCACAACGTGATTGGTCGGATTTTATGACGTATTGCCTATTTTGAGACGGAACTTACTGAACATCCAAAACAGTGCTGTTTGCTGAGGTAAATGCGCTCGTTGTGTGTGTAGCGGTGCGTAGCCTGCATGTGATGGTATTTTGGCCAGCTGGAAACTGAAGAGCTTATAAAATGTGTAAAGTAGTAAACAGCGGCGGAAATCCATCCGTCATACACACAAATGATCTGCTGCATGGAGACGCGCGTCTGATGCCTGTGATGGGCAAACTCGCGTCGATGGCCCTGTCCCAAATGGCACACTCCGGACTTGTGGACTTCCTCAGAGTCCACACTTTGGTGACGTCATGTAGTGCAGACCTATAGGGCCCTTGGCGCGAGTCCACGAGGGTGCATTGAGAGGTATTTTTGGGACAGACTCGATTGTCACGCCGGAAATAACGGTCTGGTTGTTTTTTGACAGGAGCTGCAGGTTCGGGGAATATGCGGCCTATTGTTGTTGTTGTTTTTACCATTTTACCTCTCCATACAGAGCCGAATAAACTGAAAGATCATCTCATCAGTCCCTTTATTAGATAAATATCACAAATATCTTATACAAATATTATAATATTTAGCATTGAGAACAGGGTTTTTTTTTGTTTTGCAACATATCTCCATGTCAACTACACAGCCTGCTTTTGCTTAATATATACATATTTAAATAATATATACATATTTAAATAATGTATACAGTTGTAATAATACATAATAAACATGTTCGTGAGTTTCAGATGATTTTACAGGTTTAAATATAAATACTAGGTTTACATATGACTCAGTAAAGCCCTGAAATTCGGTTCTATTTATTTAATGAATCCTAATGCGATCGTATTATTAAACGTGCTATTATTATGTTTGAGATATCAACCACTGGTCGATGACCATAATGTTTGTATAAACTGTAGGTAACAACTGGTAAAATGTACACCTAGGTCATAAAAACCGTAATAATACCTACACTTAAATATTTTCTTTCCATGTCATCAATCTCCTCCCATCCGTTGTCTGATTGGCATTTCGCAAGGATTCCTGGGTAGTTAAAGTGTGCGGAGCCTGCATCTATGTGAGCTTCGCTGAAGACCGTTTTAAGGGTACAAAGGAGGCGCTGCTGAGCACACTTCAGAGTGTTAAAATGCTGAATGGGACGGCCTACAGACCCGTAGACTCGAATTTAAGTCCACGAGACCGAAAGTCCACATGAAGTGCGCCATTTGGGACAGGGCCGATGACGAGAAAAACCGACATGCGTAAGGATTCATTAAATTTTAGGGTCTTGTCTTCCTGTTTTTGGTTCGTTTACATGTCTTTGGTCCGCGTTGCGTTCATATATCAACCGCACCAGAGTTCGTTTGGAAACGGACCGAGACCCATCTTTTCAGCGGTCTCGGTCCGCTTGTTGGTGCGCACCAGGGTTCGGATGGCAGCGTTCACATATGTTCAAATGAACCGCACTAACAGAGCAATCGCACCAGGGTTCGTTTTAATCGAACCAAACATGACAAGTGTGAACGCACCCTTAGTGGGTGGAGTTAGTGTAAATGTGTCAAGTCCATTACTTTAAACAAAAACCCAAATGACCTCAAAAAACTGATGTGAAGTGCATCAAAATTTTTTGAAATTATATGTTTAATTCCTCTGTGTATTCATGTCTTCCTAGTCAAACCGATACAAACTGCCACAGACTTTCATTTATTTTGTGACCGATTGTGGCCAATGCTAAACTTTGGGTTTATCTTTTGAATGAGATGTGACTGTTTTCATGCAGGGGGAAAACACTTTTCAGAGATTTTTTTTTTTTTTTTTTAAAGAACTAATTATCAAGCTCATCCCTGCTGAAAAAATCTGCATAAACCAGCTTGAATTCTATGTTGGTCCAGGCTGGTTTATACTGGCTCAACAGCTCTCCTGACCAGCAAACCAGCTGGTCCCAGCATGCAAAACATACCTCATGCTGGTGACCAGCAATGCTGGATTTATCAGCAGGGGTGTGAAATAATACACACCTGATTTAACCTCTTCTTTCCACGGCATTAGAGATCATCAGTGGAGAAAGTAAGGCACAACAGTGGCATTTTCAAGAACAGGGTGTCCCTACTAAATTCACTAGAAGACAAAGAGAAAACCGGTCTGGGAGGCTATCAAAGACCTACAGCAACATAAAAAAAAGAGTTGCAGCTCTTCTTTGCAAGTACTGGTTGCTCACTACATGTTCCTTTATTCTCTGTCTGGTGTATGTGGCAGGGTGACAAGTTCCTTCCCTAAATGTGTCCCTTTGGTTTTCAAAGGCATGGCATAGGTTGTAATTTTTTTACATTAAATGCAAAAGTTCTGATATGAATTATCTTTTTAACAGGGATGTGTAGACTTTTTTTTTATATCAACTGTACTCATGGTATAACAGGTTTTCCCATTTATGGAAATTTAAATCTTAGTTCAGATTTTGGATGTAATTTTTAAGTAAACTTACAGACATTAATTTGTTGATTGATGTATGTTGGAAAGAATGGAATATGTTCTTAATATGATTAACCCTTTGCTTAACTATGTCATCAAACAGCTAATGCTATTGCTAATGTTACACAAACCATGTTCCCGTTAATATCAATATCCTTAGAAAACACTTTGAACACCTTAGAACGTCAATGGAGAAAGGCATATAGTTCATCATAGCATCGTAATACACCTGCTATATTGCTAAATCTACCCGATTTTTCATATTAACAGAAAAATAAACTGGGATAACATGGCTTCTTTTGAGACATTTGACATGATTGGTTACAAGGTAGTTTGTCACAAACACCAGCGATTTCAAACATGTCTTTAGATCACTGCAGTTTTAAAGAGAAAATACTCAGCAATGGTGCTGACTTATGAATTTACACATGGTTTGTCTTTATGCATATTAAAAACACCACATATACATATAAACAACATTAAAAACTTGATTTTCACCACAGGAGGTCTTTAAAATATTACAAGTTGTGAAGGAATTCCAGTGATGAAAAGAAAGTCATGTCTATTCTCATTAAAACATAAAACAATCACAACAGAACTATATAAAGGATATTCACACGAGCATGTTTAAACTAAAAGATTTATACTTTCATTCATTTGATACTCTAGTCCACATAGGAAGAACAGACATGCCAACTAGTTACTGAACTGATGCAGACTAATAATAACATAGCTGAAGCGGATTGATATCGTTTGGTCTGGAGCAAGGTTTATGTAAGGTATCGCCCCTTTTTGGCAAATGCTATTTACGTTAGCTCCGCCCACCAATGCCTGGTTGGGCCACTCAAGTTTTAAAAAAGACGCA
The DNA here is from genome assembly GCF_024489055.1 of Chanodichthys erythropterus. Taxonomy (NCBI): domain Eukaryota; kingdom Metazoa; phylum Chordata; class Actinopteri; order Cypriniformes; family Xenocyprididae; genus Chanodichthys; species Chanodichthys erythropterus. Next base: position 26,531,262 of record NC_090239.1, read on the forward strand.
GAGAATTCAACGTCTTCAACAACGCTGGTAGTGACCATTCTCTATGACCAATTAGTGATCTGCAGTGTTTACACGTCACATTTAGTATCGTTTCGGCTTGCTTGGTACTATTTAAGTGAGTCGTACCGTGCCGTACCGTTCCGTACCGAGCGGTCCCATGCAGTGGAAAAGTGCCAACAGTGAGTAAAGGCTGATTTATACTTCTGCATTGGACCTACGCCAGAGCCTCTATGCGTTGGCTATGCAGCTGTTTTCATTTATACTTCTGCATCGTTGTCTGCTTCGACGTGCATGCAGACATCTAGGAGGCAATGTACACGGTCATGTTGGGTATCAAGGCAAAAGCCGAAGAAGAAGCAGCAGCTCGTCATGTACGTTGTCAGAAAAGCTTACAAACAGAAACGGCAGAGAAGCGGCAAATGACTTTTGTTGCAGTTTGACTGTATGCGTCCCCTGAAACAAAGCGTTTTTTCATTCATATAAGTTGAAAGTGCTCGCTCTTCTCTGATTGCTCCGCGCCAGTTTTTTGACCCGAGGGAGGGGTTCTAGCAGACCACTTACGGTCTGCGTAGAATTGATGCATTGTTACATTTGTGAAGAGTTGCATTTCAGGCTACATCGTAGGCTACGGCATACACTCGGGTGTGCCTCATACGTCCGGAAAAGTAAAGCTGCGGGCTCTTTGATCGCCCCCTGGTGGCTGGATGCAGTACAGGTAATAAACCCTGCCCTCTCAATGCAGACGAATGAGACTTAAGTGAAAACATAAAAATAAATTATGCTTCAAATAAAATTTTCCGAAAGATGGTTTTGGTCATTTAAGGTAGTTGTTATCAAGCTGATTTATATTAAATTGTTCGTTTTTGTGATAAGTTTGATTTTAGCTAGCAATTTGGTGCTATAGAAACGGGGCGTGTCGTCATGATTCACAGTTGATTGACAGCTTCTCTGAGGACTGTCGGAGCTTCGAGGGGAGATTGAAGATATATAACTAACTATTAACTATCAATTTCTGTGTTCACACCGACAAAATTAGCTGTTCAGCAGTAAACTGTACTGACCTACAGGATCTGACGGATCCTGAGCTTTTCTCTGTAACGTTAATTGTGGGCATTATAACCTAATTAATAAATGTTATTAGCTAAGATAACACGCCTAATGTTAGCCATGACGGGAAAAAAAGCAGGTGATCGTTATCTGGCAGTTACTTATTATTTTTATGGGTATAAAATAATAATTAGCAGGATAAAACTAATGATAGCCTACTCTAATTACAGCAGTCGACCTCCTGTAATGTTAGTTTAACTTTATTTAAAATGGCTGGACTGTTTCTGACATTTTAAAGTTGTTTATAGTGGCATATTATATTGAGTTTATCTACTGAATTTGCTGTTTCAAAAATATTATTGCTCTAGAAAAAGAATAGCCTATTATTTTATAGGTAGAATTTTAAATTGTGTGTAATTTATATAGCCTATTTAAAATACATCAATGATGACGCAGTCGTCTGGGCGAAAGTTTAATATCGCGACTCCGCCTCGTCAGTGGAGCCCAGAGGCATGTGCAGAAGGAATCTCCAGGCTCCACTGACGATTCCTTCTGCACATGCCCAGGCTGCAAACTTTTTTTTTTTTGCGTAATGCGTCAGCACCCATCGCCGTCCGTTTTGGCTTCAGTTCATTACAGTGGAAGGAAGCGGCGTTGTTGCGTCCATCTTTTTTTACAGTCTATGCGTACACTCGACACAGAGGTATAAATCAGCCTTTAAGCTTGCAAAACTGGCTTTTAACACGATCAATGTGGGCTCGAATCCGCCTTTTGCTGAGCTTGCATTTATTTTCAATAAAAATAAAAATAATGTTCTAAAAGTGGAAATAAACTGCGAATTAATGTTTAATAATATTAAAAGTGTTTATTGGGTAGGGTTAGGGGAACATGTAGGGGGGAGGGTTTTTATTCTTCCAATAAGGCAGCATCCATTTAATAATTTTAATAAATATAATCATTTACACTCTATGATATTATTGCATCCTGTTAATGTATAAAGATTGTAAATAGAATATATTGCTATCTTCACTTAGTGTAAATAGAATTAGCTATTTGCACTTAGTGTAAATAGTAAGTTAGTCCTCTAATTTATTTCTTCAAAACTGGTCCTAACTTTTTGAAAGTCAGTTACATAAAAAAGTAGATCAGCCTATTGTGAATTGGAAGAGCAAGACTGATTACCTCTTGTCTAACTGCTAGTTGGTCAAACTTGTTCTTAAGACACAATATTAATGTAGTGGCTATGTTTATGCAACTGGCCCCTGTTCCTTGTTTTACCCTCTGTGTATGTAAAGCCCTCACTTTCAGTTGTTTGTTGTCTTTTCATATGAATGTATGATTTGGTTTTCCATGCTTCTAGGGTTTCCAGTGTTCCCTAATATTTAAAGTAACCACTAAACAGAACTTTATAATATGGTTCTATCAGTGGTTCATCTCCTCCTCCTCACCCAAGGGTGATCACTTCCTGTGCGAGTTTGTGGACCTGGTATTTCAGATGCATTACCCTGAACGTTCCCCGGTTTTGTTGTACATGAGCCAATGACACATTAAAATCACTACTCCCCTTCGATTGTCCTCGAGGGACTTTTTGTGAGTTTGTAGAGCCAGGCACTGATTTCACAGTGGGTGAGGTGGAGGACGTTTCCAACATTCCGGTGGTCTTCGATTACCCACACTTATTCCTTGTTTTACCATCATTTAGTCTGTATTTACAGTCCTCAGTTTTAGTTGTTTATCCGTTCAGGTCAATGTACAGTATGATTTGGTTTTCCGTGCTTCAATTTCCAGTGCTCCCAGGTATTTTGTTTACTTTTAAACTAACCACTTGCAAACAGATAATTTCCTCACCTTGTTTGGGTCAATACTTGACACATAAATAGGTATTGCCAAAAATATGAAAGAAAAAAAATTAAATCCTATAGATATAGAAAATCTGTGGGAGACACGATGAACATGAGATGCCCTCGTGATTGAACAGATCTGAAATGTTCTTGCAAAGAAGAGTGGAAAAATGTTACCAAGTGGGGTGTGGTGGAGGGGGGCATTCCAGACTGCATGTTATGTGACATATCCAGGTAAGTTTACGGATAAGTAAACGGATAACCTAAACTAACCACTTGCAAACAGATCATTTACTCACCTTTTTTTGGGTCAAACCTTGCCAAAAATATTAAAGAAAAAAGATTCAATCCTATAGATATAATAAATCTGTGGGGGACACGATGAACATGAGATGCCCTCGTGATTGAACAGATCTAGACAGCGTTTCCCAAAAGCATCGTAAGCCTAAGTTGATCGTAGCTCCATTGGTTTCAATGGAGCTACGATCAACTTAAGCTTACGATGCTTTTGGGTAATGCTACCCTGGAATGTTCTTGCAAAGAAGAGTGGAAACATGTTATCAAACTCCAGAATGCAGGTTATGTTTTAACCTGAGGTAACGTTCATTTCATAGCAACTTCCTTTCCAGGATTAGTTTACTTCAGAGGTATTCAGCACATACGTATATTTATTTATTTATGTGCAATGTCAACTGTCATTTAATCATGTATTCAGCTATAAAAGCACTTTCCCATGTCAATAAAAAATAAAAGTATGTAATTGACACAACATGCTGTTTTTATGTAAAACCTTATTAGAGAATACGAGACATTATAAGGCCAGGCAAATAACAAAACATTTAATTATATTATATTATAGAAATGTTATTTTGCTTATAATTTATTACATTTATTACTCATCTCTTAAATAGATTTTGAATAAAAAATGGGAGATTTTCTATATAATGTACAGTGTTTCTATAATAAAATACTGTACAAATGTGGAAGTAAAATGGCTAAACAAAAAAATGTAAATAAAATTTAAATTTAAAGCACAGACTTTTTTTTTTAGTTCAATATATTTTTCTTTTTATAATTTTATTATTTAGCATCAAACAAACCATATAAGTCTTGTTCAGAGAAATAAAAAAAAAATTATTAAGGATTAGAAGATAAGATTGTTTAAATGATTGCACAACTGCCCAGTAGGAGGCGATATGCAATAAGAACGTAAGTCACAATTAAACAAAAGAAGAAAAAAGGACACTGGGGAATGAAAGAAATGAAAAAAGTGTGGAATGTTCCTTTATGCAATCAACTGTCACAGCTTTGATTACATAGCGGAGGGTGAGGGGCAACCAGACTCCAATGTTGAATGACAAAATAACCTTATAAAATTTAAACGCAACGCTGTTGAGTACATAGTGCGCAAGTACATAGTGTATAAGTGCATAGTGAGTCCTTTGGGTCACAACTAATATCTTCACTGTGAACATACCCTGGGTTGACTGAACTTACTTCCATCCACGTTTTTGAAACCAGCATAAGTAAGCAAGGTTTGGGTTAATTAATGAGAGGTCAGGGTTAATGTAAGGGTAAGCTAACCTTGCTTTCTGGAATACATTCCATAAATTTAGTAGCCCCTCACTGAGGAACACACGAGATCCAGGGAGCGGAGACGGGTATGGTTAATGTATATATAAAGTGGGAGGAGTTGGATCTAGATCCATCCCCTGGATTTTGTGTTCTGCAGTGAGGACCATCTCGGGTTGCATCTCAATTCTTATTTGTGCATCCTCGTTTCTTTTCCTCGCTGCCTTTCCTCGCGTCTTAGCTCCACCCCTTCAGGACTCGAGGGAAGGAAACAAGGAAAAGAAGCGAGGATGGAGGAATTGAATAAAGTAAAATGATATATCCTCACTCCCTTTAGCGTCATTCCAAAGCGTCATCAGCTGCGCATGAGGGATCTGACCATATGTTGTTAAAGTTTGGTTATTAAAAAATATAATAAATATTAATAAAGCAAGATGCCCCATTGAAATATGTGACATGTAAAGTTTATTTAAACTGCATACATTAAAGCATACATTTAAATTCTTGTGACAGATATGAAGGGGGAGGAGAATTTATGCGTGCATCAGGTTTCTCGACGAGAAAGACTTCCGCAAAGGATGCACCTGTGTATCCTCGCTCGTGACTCCTCGGGAAGCTTCCTCACTCCTCGTTCCGCACCTCCTCGCGGTGCAATTAGAGAATTGAGATGTCCTTCAAGATGGCTGAGCTCCATCGGTTTCCGGGTCATAGGATGGAGGACGGAGGAGCGAGGAAACGAGGAGGGATATTGAAAAGCACCCCTGGTCTTGGAGTCTCTACTAACGAGCTGATGATCTGAATCAGGAGTGTTAGATTACAGAGACTTGGAAAACATGCAGTGTTGGGGGTGCTCCAAGAAAGTGGTTGGGAACCCCTGGTTTACACAACACTGTTTTCAACTAAAAACACAAACCTTTTAAATGCAAAAAATGCAAACTTTTGTGTGTACAAAGTGCTGTTTTTTTTTTTAAACAATACTGTTATCATCTCTGTTTGAGCTACAAAAACGCTAATTTGTTAAAACGGTGATGACATCGCCAACTACTGGCTTGGCATGAATAATACAGCTTTTTGAGTTGCTTCCGTGAATCTGCATGAATTATTTTGACAATAATGTAATCTGCAGTGTTGGGGAAAGTTACTTTTAAAAGTAACTAATTGCGGTTTAATGAAAAGTAATCCATTACATTACTTTTGCATTACTTTTTCTCACCTGGGCTGGGATTGCTTGTTTGTTTTTTAATAACAACAGAAAAAAAAGTTAAATTTTTGGCAAATGTAAAGGCCCTTTCACACCAAAAGTGAAATTAATAAGCCTCAGGCTGAAGGATATGTACCTGTACAGTAGAGGGCACGGCTCAAACAAATCTTTCAGCTGTGCTTCCATTCTGGATTAAACAAGAACAGGATACAGGAGAAGGAAGTTCAACGGTCTTATTTCTAAATGTAAAGTAATTTTTGCTTATTAGTATGGTTGAATTAGATCATTGAAGATCAGCAAACAAAAACATTGGTTAATAAAGTGAGATTAAATGCATAAAGTATGTGTGTAATTTAATATAGTTAATTATTACAGGTTTGCATACAATTCTGAGATTGCATTTCACTGTTTTTATTCATTTTGAAGAATACTGAATGTTTTAGTGCAAGTGAGATGAGTAAATGCATGTTCACATTTAGTCTAGAACTACAATAACCATCATGTTCACACAGCGCACACAACACCTCTGACCTTTATTTCTCTCAACATGGGGACAGGAGAGCTGTTAGTCAATAAATGGGAAAAAGTAACTTGCATTACTTATTTGAAAAAGTAACTTAGATATTTTGTTGTAAATTGAAAAAGTAATGCTTTACTTTACTGGTTACTTTTAAAACTAATCCGCTTACATAACTCAAGTTACTTGTAATGTGTTACCCTCAACACTACTAATCTTTATGCGACAAGCACAACTTTTCCATTCCAAGTTTCCTTTGTTTCTGTGTTTAGTTCCAGTGTCCTTAGAGCTATTTTTCTGATTTGTTCCATGTTTTACCCTTGTTTAGACTGTGTATTTATAGCCCTCACTTTCAGTTGTTTGCTGTCTGTTCAGGTCAGTGTATGATTTGGTTTTTGTTTAATAAACATAATATATAATATTATCAAATAATATTTCCGCTTTGTTTTCAACAGTCCAATCCGGAAGCCCAGTGATTATTAGAGCATGTAGTGCACTGGAACTGCATACCATTGTTGCACTCATAATATCACATGACGTCATGGCATTTTAACTAGGATCATTAAAAATGCCTAGTTTGGCTAGTGGCATCACTAGCCCAAATCTTCTTAACTATTTAGACTGTCTTTGTCATGAGAGTCATGTGAAAAAGTGAAAAAGTCATGTGATGCACCATCTGTTTCATCTGTGCATATTTTTAGGGCTGTGCTGTGACAGCGGTGTCATTGTTATGAGGTTCCTGCCTCATAAATGAGCACATTAATTTCTTTTTTTTTTTTTTTTTTCAATAAATGACCCTATGACCCTAAAAAGGACAGGCAGCTTGAAGAATGGATGAATGAAAAAATCGGTAATTAAATTATACTAATTATATTAGTTACGTTTACATCATAAATTTACATGATCCATTATAAACCAGGATTATTGCATGCATAATGAATGCTTAATTATTAAATATTTGAGATTATATATTAACTGTCTCAGTATTGTTGTATTGTCAAAAAGATTGGTTGTAATTTTTTATTCTAGCCATTTCCGTCACAGACACAGTGTTTTAAAACAAAGTTTAGTCTGGTGAAGTTGAGCTGTTATCAAACTCACAGCTTTTCCCGAACTTTTTTATTCTCCTCGTCTCCTCTTTCATTCTTTTCATTTAGCGTGTATATGCGCATACAAAGGAAATAAGGTCATGTGGTTTCACTTTGTTTTGCACAGTGGAACGCAGGTTTTATGTGACCCATAAATGCACTTTTGGGTGTGTGACCTGTCATTAAACCTTTGCTTATTCAACTTGTTTTGATTAAACATACAGTTCCCTCCAAAACATATTGGCACCCTTGGTATATGAGCTAACCAGGCTGTGAAAAAAAAGTCTTTGCTGTTTATCTTATTTGTCTTTCATTAAATAAATAAATAAAATTTATAAAAAAAAAAAAAGTTATTTTCTCCAAAACGTAGCAGGTGGTCAGATACAGCAGCTAGTCTCTCATCAAGCTGGTGTTTAGCTTGTATAGTTGGTCAACCAGCAGAAAACCCCTCTAAAACAAGCAAAACAGACCAGCATAACCTGCTTAGGAGTTTGAACATATTGTAGACATGTATAACTACAGTAGATGATAGTCCTTTTTTGTCAATAATGTACCATTAAATAACCTTTTTTTATGGTGGCATTAAATTGCATTGTTGTTGCCAAATGACAACAATTAAAACAGCAGCTTTTTATGTGCACCAGCAGTAACATAAATCATAAATCAGTGCCTGTATACTGCATACATTTCAAGTGAACAATTACCTGTAGGCGATGAAACGTCAACTGTGAGATTGTGATGGCTGATAAACGTCAAAAGAAATTTTTGTCAGGAATCTGAGCAGCTTCAGAGAAAGAAGAGAGTCACAATGAAATGATTTAAATGAAAAACGATAAGACAACTCGCATAATTTTACTGATTGTACTGATTTAGCAGAGGCGCGTGTGTATGTGGATGTGTATGTGTATGTGCAGGACGCTGTAAGAGATGAGTGTGGTAAGAAAAGACACAGACTGCTGTAAAGATACAAGAGGAGATAGAGTGAAAATGAAGGAGGGAGATGCGGGAGATGGAGGGATAAATAATATGAATAGATAAACAAATGATATACATATCACCTGAGCAGAGTTAAACACACAGATATCCTATAGGGGCAGTGCTCAAATTGACTCAAGTACCCACTTGAGGGGTTGTGGTTATCTGGCAATATACAGTGGGTACAGAAAGTATTCAGACCCCCTTAAATTTTTCACTCTTTGTTATATTGCAGCCATTTGCTAAAATCATTTAAGTTCATTTTTTTTTCCTCATTAATGTACACACAGCACCCCATATTGACAGAAAAACACAGAATTGTTGACATTTTTGCAGATTTATTAAAAAAGAAAAACTGAAATATCACATGATCCTAATTATTCAGACCCTTTGCTGTGACACTCATATATTTAACTCAGGTGCTGTCCATTTCTTCTGATCATCCTTGAGATGGTTCTACACCTTCATTTGACTCCAGCTATGTTTGATTATACTGATTGGACTTGATTAGGAAAGCCACACACCTGTCTATATAAGACCTTACAGCTCACAGTGCATGTCAGAGCAAATGAGAATCATGAGGTCAACGGAACTGCCTGAAGAGCTCAGAGACAGAATTGTGGCAAGGCACAGATCTGGCCAAGGTTACAAAAAATATTCTGCTGCACTTAAGGTTTCTAAGAGCACAGTGGCCTCCATAATCCTTAAATGGAAGACGTTTGGGACGACAGAACCATTCCTAGAGCTGGCCGTCGGGCCAAACTGAGCTATCGGGGGAGAAGAGCCTTGGTGAGAGAGGTAAAGAAGAACCCAAATATCACAGTGGCTGAGCTCCAGAGATGCAGTCGGGAGATGGGAGAAAGTTGTAGAAAGTCAACCATCACTGCAGCCCTCCACCAGTCGGGGCTTTATGGCAGAGTGGCCCGACGGAAGCCTCTCCTCAGTGCAAGACACATGAAAGCCCGCCTGAAGGACTCCAAGATGGTGAGAAATAAGATTCTCTGATCTGATGAGACCAAGATAGAACTTTTTGGCCTTAATTCTAAGCGGTATGTGTGGAGAAAACCAGGCACTGCTCATCACCTGTCCAGTACAGTCCCAACAGTGAATCATGGTGGTGGCAGCATCATGCTGTGGGGGTGTTTTTCAGCTGCAGGGACAGGACGACTGGTTGCAATCGAAGGAAAGATGAATGCAGCCAAGTACAGGGATATCCTGGACGAAAACCTTCTCCAGAGTGCTCAGGACCTCAGACTGGGCCGAAGATTTACCTTCCAACAAGACAATGACCCTAAGCACACAGCTAAAATAATGAAGGAGTGGCTTCACAACAACTCCGTGACTGTTCTTGAAACAAAACTTAAATTTTAGTTTAGTATTTATAGTATTTTTATGATTTATAAAGCACATTTCAAAACAACAGAGTTTGCAACCAAAGTTCTGTACAGAAAAATTAAAACACACAAATGTACACACACTCACACACAAAAAGAACACACTGGATCAAAAACCTTGAGGACAATCGAAAAATTCACAACCTCAATTAAAACAAAGAATACAAAACAGAAGGGGAAGATCTAATATTGAGAGGGAGAATGTTCCAAAGTCGAGGAGCAGCCACCGAGAAAGCCCGATCACCTTTAGTTTTGTAACGTGAGCGGGGAACAGAAAGAAGAAACTGATTCGATGAGCATAAGGATCTTGGGGCATTGTACACGACAAGAAGATCACTGATATACTGAGGAGCAAGTCCATGTACCCTGATAAGCGCTCATTGTCACAGTTGTAAACACAATGACATTGTGTATATATTGAAGCAGCAGTAGATTCAAGATTTAGTGGATTCCCTAGGCATGACATCTGAGGCTAAGACTGGAAGGAAGTGGAGACATGTTGAGCATCATTTTTTACATGTTCTGCAGTAGCAGTCTATGAATGCATGTTTCTGCCATGAAAAAAAGTTTAAATCTTACAATTATGATGTGTGTTTTTTTTCACAATTCTGAGTATATATCTCACAATTCTAAAAAAAAATTGAATTGCTGAATATTAACAATGCCATTATTTTTTTCTCAGAATTTTGAGTTTATATCCCACAATTGCAATAAAAAAGTCTTGTGAATTGTGAGATTCCATGGATCTTGCTTTACAGAAGAAGAAGAGTTGTTTTAGTCGAGTGTTGTTGCCATGGCGTCATTTTACGCCGGACTGCTTCACAAACGAGGATCAATTCAAAGCTGGATTTGCACAAAAGATTAACATGACGGCACATGCTAGTGGATGAGTTGAATCAACTCCACAGCAACTACATCAATTTATCCACTAACCATTCAGAAACATCCAGCTTCATTCTAAAAGTTGTAACTTCTTCCTGAGTCTCTCCATCAGTGTCAATTTCGGTTTGAACAATGTAAGGCTGAACAACGTTAGTTACAATCCTCATTTTGGCTGCGTGAGATTCTCCAGCTTTGTTGTTGTTGAGCAACCAAAGCGTGAGCTGTTAAAGCTCCGCCCTCTTCTGGAAAGGGGGTTGGAGCAACAGTCATTTGCATTTAAAGGGACACACACAAACAGCATGTTTTTGCTCACACCCAAATAGGGGCAAATTTGACAAGCTGTAATAAATGATCTCTGGGGTATTTTGAGCTAAACTTCATAGACACATTCTGGAGACACCTAAGACTTATATTACATTTTGTAAAATATATATATATGTTTGTTCTGAGCAGTGAAACAGAGCTCTGTTCTTCAGAAAAATACTTCAGGTCCTGCAGATTTTTTATTTTATTTTCCAGAATCTTTTGCATATTTGAACCTTTTCCAGCAGTGACTGTATGATTTTGAGATACATCTTTTCACACGGTGCATTAAGAGCTGGAGATGTAAACTTTTTGAATTGAATGAACAGGATAAATATTACTTTTTTGTCTTCTAGAAAACATGTAAGTATTTTTTGTAGTTTCTGAAGGCCAGTACTAAATAAAAAATATGATCTTTCAACAAAATAAGAAAAACTTGCACATCATCTTCCTGTTCAAAGGTTTTCACCCCCCGACTTGTGTTTCCTTCTGGAATGAATGTTTGAACCTTTTTTATTAGTTGTGTTTGAGTCCCTCAGTTGTCTTCAGTGTGAAAAGATGGATCTCAAGATCATACAGTCACTGTCAAACAACCAGTCGTGGATCATCCAGGTAACCACACAGAGGGTCATTTTTATAAATTCAGCTCTTTTTTTTTTTTTTGTCTCGTGGATTTTCTGTAAACATATTATGTTAAATAGCTTAATCAGGACAGTACTAAATAAAAAATAATGTGCAATTTTTATTATCCTTCTTATTTTGTTAAAACGATTAGCATTTTTGCAGGTTCTGTAAACTTTCGAGCTCAGCTGTAAGTTGAGTATGGTGGAAGTTTACCATTAGAATATAAAATAAAATAAACAATAAAATAATAAAATAAACTTAAATTGTATTGTTTTATTATTATTATATTGTATTATTTTAGCCAGTTGCCAAAGCAACATTTTCCATTACTTTCTAACTAAATTGTGAATTGAAAAGTTAATACTGCCCTCTAGTGGATGTACACTGCAAATGGAAAAGAAATTACAATGAAGCTGGCTGGAACTTTTTTTGCCATGCTGTCTGTCATTATCACAAGTTTTTCGGCTTGCAATGAACAAACCTGACAACAAGAGTCTTTTTCAGCATTCACTGGCTCTATAATAACAATAAACAGCTTATTTCAATGCACTATCCATTACATGACTTTCAGAGAAGGCTAGAGCTCAGAAGTTTCATACTTCAACCAAATTTCCATGCCTTTAAGACAGAGGATTCTGTTGTATGAGCAAACCATAGAAAAGTGTGGGTGTCATTAGTTTTAATAAGAACTAGTGTAACAAGTGTAAACAAAAAAAAAAGTATGAATATAATATGCTGAGGTTTCTGCACTACACTCTATTGTGTTTATTTAATACCGTATTGTGTTTATTCTGTTAATTCACACACTCATAAATTGTACCCATTTACTGAGATTGACACTGATTAATCTGAAACCAGGATGACACTTTCAAATTTTGGGTATAAGACCAGACGGAACTGATACATTACATTTTCCCTATTATTATGTTGTTGCTGTTGTTGGGTTTTTTTAAAGAAGAATCTTATGTTCACCAAGGCTGTATTTATTTGATCACAAATACAGTCAAAAATAGTAATGTTGTGAAATATTATTTAAGAACCTTTGCACTTAATCATATTTAATTGTTATTCATTTAATGCAGCATGTAAAGTCACCTTTAGAGTTTCATTAAATGGTAAACATTAGGGTCCTGGCAGTTCCTCAATTATATCTAAGATATAGTAGATTGTCCACTCCCATTATTGGCCTCAGTGTGAAAATCCCCAGATCTGGTCTTCAAGTGAATTATTTGACCATGAGTCTGTAATTCCTCTTGTCACCAAAAGATGGCGCTGTGAAGAACACCAAACGTATTCAGAGTAATGTCTTCACCGTCCTGAAGGTGAAGTGGTGGGCAAAAAAAAAAAACAAAAAAAAAAAAAACACACAAGTAAGGCTCAATATGAAGTTATGCTGATAGCTGGTATGAATATTGAATATATGAATGTGATTATACTGCAAGTAAATTTTGGATTAATGTTGCATCCTTACTGGTAGAGAGAACCGCTTATTACATCAAGAATTCCACCTAAAAACAAACATTGAATAAAATATAATCCAAAAGGACAGAAAGTAATTACATAAAATATAAAAAGTGCTGAAAATGTATTTGGATCAGCATTAGCTAAATATATACATTCAAATTTTCCAAAAATTTGAAAATCTAGCATTAAATCGAGAGTGTGCATCCTATTCATAGCAGTGTCCTACCTGGCTGGCAGACTGTCTCACAGATCACAGGACAAATGTAACAGTAGGAACAATCCTGGAAGGAGAAATGAAATGTAAGAGGGTAGTTGATACATAAAAGCTCTCAGATTTCATTAAAAGATCTTCATTTGTGTTCTGAAGATGAACAAAGGTCTTACAGTTTTGGAACAACACGAGGGTGAGAAAATAATGACAGAATTTTCATTTTTTGGGTGAACTAACCCTTTAGCCTTTAACACTTACCTCACAGTGATGGCAGTGTGCTGATGTGTCTCCTTCCTCACAGGGACATTTGTCACAGGTGCTGCAGTGCTGAGAGGAAAGGGAGAGGCAGACACAGATGGAGTAGTAAGTTACACCTCTGCTCTTTACTGGGGAAATTTAGGAAGGGATCTATACTTCAACACACTAATGGGTCATGCAAGTGGGTTTGGCACATGCTAAAAATAATACCTCATGGACTGATCATGGTGACATGTCATGATCTTTTTTCCAGAATTGTTGAGTTTGTTTGAAGCTCCTTAACATATGTTGGGCTGTGGTATGCATAAGTCAGTAAAAGTGTGGTAGAAGCATGATTTACCTCACAGACTGAGCAAAGGCCACAGAAAGAGCCTGATCTATACTGTTCATCCTCCATGGAGACCACTTCTTCTGACTCTACATTTTCCTCCTCAGCAGTTTCTACAGCACAAGGGAAAGATGAGGTTTAACAAAGTCTTCATTAGTAAGGCACCAGATTTATGTTCAACAGTAAAGCTAAGAGTATACTTCAATTTAGTTGCACATGGGGCCTGTACCATGATGGTAGTTGAACAAACTCAGGGTTATAGGATTAGTTTCAAGTTGACAAAACCAAACCACTCCAATCCGGCTTTGTTGGAACCATGACGCTGATCATCAACTTTGTCTGTCAACTCGGGCTTTGATCCTGAGTTTGTTGAGCATGTGCACGACTGTGTGACATCTGTGGCAAACAGCCAATCACATGTCTTGCAACAGAGATAAACTATGATTCACTTTTCATGAGAGAGTCAGCGTAATTCAAAACTCTTTTGAGTTTTAAAAATGAAGAATTTAAATGCATTTACACTGACAAAAATACTTGTCCATGAAAGAGGACAAATAAAAGAAATTATCTTGCTCTATCAGTGCAAGTGAAACTTGTGAAGTTAGTTTATATAGTTGATTATATATGGCGATAGAGACTCAAACATGTAAGGTCACATGTAGCCATTTTTAAAGAGTTATCTATTGATTCTACAGCTTATTTATATTAAATATGATCTGTTTATACAAACCCGATCTCAAAAAAGTTGGGACACTGTACAAATTGTGAATAAAAACAGAATGCAATTAAAGCTGCAAGCAGCGATGAAAGGGCCCTCGCACCTGGGCTCACCGCCACCCATTGGCCTTAGGAAAACAGTGAACAGTGGGCGACATGCATGTAAGCGAGAGAATACAGGACAATTATGCCAAAGTCATTTCGAAATGCCACACTTCCTGTGGCCAACAGGTGGCGCTTTGACCGTCACTGAATATTGCCATGTTGATGTCTTCAGGCAAGGACTATCGTCGAACATGTGAAGTTTGAAACAGATCAGACATTGTATGCCTGAGTTACAACAACTTCCTGTTTCTTTCGTGGCGTTATTTGCATACATTAGCACTCAGCCAAGTGTTGCATAATTTAACATGTTTCTAGCATGTTTGGTACTTCGTGGCATAATGAAACGTGAATCTGGTAGTGAATTACAGTGTAAAGTATGCCATTTCCTGTTGCCAGCAGGTGGCGCTATGGCTAACTGAATATTGTCATATAGATGTCTTTAGGCCAGGACTCTTATCACACATGTGAAGTTTGGAGCAGATCAGATATTGTATGCTTGAGTTACAACAGCTTCATCATTCTGGCGAAACATCAGAATTTGTCAGGCCACCACGGACACGAACTTCAACGAAAACTATAGATCTTCACAATTTAACGTCTCAAAGGCCTTTAGATTAGACTGGCCATATATGATGTGTTTCTGGTTTAATCTCTATGAGGAGTTAATCACAGTGTAAAACATGTCATTTCCTGTTGCCCCCAGGTGGTGCTATGACTGTAACTGAATATTGTCATATAGATGTCTTCAGGTCAGGACTCTAATAAAACATGTGAAATTTGGGGCAGATCAGACCTTGTATGCCCGAGTTACAATAACTTCCTGTTTCATGGCGAAACATCAAACTTGGCCAGGCCGCCATGGACACATCCTTCAGCGAAAACTCTAGATCTTCGCAATTTAACGTCTCAAAGGCCTTTAGATTAGACTGACCAAATATGATGTTGATCTGATTAAAGCTCTAGGAGGAGTTCGTTAAAGAACAACATGTGGAAATGGCAAAAACTGCCAAAATATTGTGGAGAAAATTCAAAATATCTCACTTCCTGTTGGGTTTACAAACCTTGCACCCAGGGGCTTTTTTGTAGGTACTGGACTGTTAAATCTGTCTACCGAATTTCATAACTGTACGTGAAACGTAGCACGAAGGGCGCTTAATTGAAATTTTGTAGGTGGCGCTGTCGAGCCATTTTGCCACACCTAATTCTGAAACCCATATCAGATGTAAATTTTCACCACTTCTGATGTGTGTGCAACGTTTAGGCCCTCAAAAATGCGATTCATTTTGGAGAAGAAGAATAATTGGCTGAGCAATTCCAATAGGGTCCTCACACCATCGGTGCTCGGGCCCTAATGATGTGGCACGAAAATATTGTGTGTATATGTATATGTTCCTTATATGTATATTTTATTCACTATACAACATATATGACATATCAAATGTTTAAACTGAGAAAATGTATCATTTTAAGGGAAAATTTTTCATGGCATCAACACACCTCAAAAAAGTTGGGACAAGGCCAAATTTACCACTGTGTGGCATCCCCTCTTCTATTTATAACAGTCTGCAAACGTCTGGGGACTGAGGAGACAAGTTGCTCAAGTTTAGGAATAGGGATGTTGTCCCATTCTTGTCTAATACAGGCTTCTAGTTGCTCAACTGTCTTAGGTCTTCTTTGTCGCATCTTCCTCTTTATGATGCACCAAATATTTTCTATGGGTGATAGATCTGGACTGCAGGCTGGCCATTTCAGTACCCGGATCCTTCTTCTACGCAGCCATGATGTTGTAATTGATGCAGTATGTGGTCTGGCATTGTCATGTTGGAAAATGCAAGGTCTTCCCTGAAGAGATGACATCTGGATGGGAGCATATGTAACTTGGATATACCTTTCAGCATTGATGGTGCCTTTCCAGATGTGTAAGCTGCCCATGCCACACGCACTCATGCAACCCCATACCATCAGAGATGCAGGCTTCTGAACTGAGCGCTGATAACAACTTGGGTCGTCCTTGTCCTCTTTAGTCCGGATGACATGGCGTCCCAGTTTTCCAATAAGAACTTCAAATTTTGATTCATCTGCCACAGTCCATTTTAAATGAGCCTTGGCCCAGAGAAAACGCCTGCGCTTCTGTATCATGTTTAGATATGGCTTCTTTTTTGACATATAAAGTTTTAGCCGGCAACGGCGAATGGCACGGTGGATTGTGTTCACCGACAATGTTTTCTGGAAGTATTCCTGAGCCCATGTTGTGATTTCCATTACAGTAGCATTTCTGTATGTGATGCAGTGCCGTCTAAGGGCCCGAAGATCACGGGCATCCAGTATGGTTTTCCGGCCTTGACCATTACGCACAGAGATTGTTCCAGATTCTCTGAATCTTTGGATGATATTATGCACTGTAGATGATGATAACTTCAAACTCTTTGCAATTTTTGTCTGAGAAACTCCTTTCTGATATTGCTCCACTATTTTTCACCGCAGCACTTGGGGAATTGGTGATCCTCTGCCCATCTTGACTTCTGAGAGACACTGCCACTCTGAGAGGCTCTTTTTATACCCAATCATGTTGCCAATTGACCTAATAAGTTGAAAATTGGTCCTCCAGCTGTTCCTTATATGTACATTTAACTTTTCCGGCCTCTTATTGCTACCTGTCCCAACTTTTTTGGAATGTGTAGCTCTCATGACATTTTGAAATGTCTCATGACATTTAAAAATTTCTCACTTTCAACATTTGATATATTATCTATATTCTATTGTGAATAAAATATAAGTTTATGAGATTTGTAAATTATTGCATTCCTTCTTTATTCACAATTTGTACAGTGCTTTATTGTGTTGAATGTGTCTGTCACTTTTCTCAAATCTAATTGGTCCAATTTTTCGTATATCTTACCCAGAACAAAACCTGCCCCAGAGCAGGTTAGCCGTGGAGCGTAAGCTACTATGGCGATGAACACCGCTAAAAGTCACTTTCATGGTCCTAAAACACAGGATCGGCGCAAACTAATCTAAAACTTACCTGGTTAGACAGCTAATCTGGCTTCATGGTACAGGCCCCAGGTTAGGACAGTGTTAGGTTTACTTGTAAATAAACAAGTACTAGTAGTTGATTCTTAAGAGAAAGTTGTTGCCCTCATCATGTCAAAACCTGCAAATCAAAATACATTGCTCTACCCAGCAATGGTGCTGCCTACAGCAAGGGGTGTCCAATCCTGTGCCTTTCAGCAGAACTTAGCTCCAGCCCTGATTATGCAAGTGATGCAAAAATGTTGGGATTGGGACAGGCCCACCAGAAATTTTCAGGCAGGCAGATGTATTGCAGCTAAAAGGTGCAGTATGGAATACTGACAGCTGGTGGTTGAAATGGGTACTGCAGAACAAATTAAAAATATTAGTGAGAGTCGTTTCCCCTTCTCCTCTTCCTCAGACTCGATGCTCACGTGAGTTGCCAGATTGAGAACACACAATAGTGCAATTAACAATGGAAGGCGAGGAGACTTACATACTGGGTGTTTCTCATCTCTTATTTGTGCATCCCCGTTTCCTTTCCTTGCATCTTAGCTCCACCTCCTTAGGATGCGAGGGAAGGATACACCCTGTGTATCCTCATTCATGACTCCTCAAGAAGCTTCCTTGCAGGAAGCAATACGTGTTTCCCCCAACTGGCAACCCGGTGTGTCAAAATACTGTTGGGTAAATTGGCAGTGGGCGGAATCACACAGACCAGAACAAAAACAGACATTCCGACACATTTGAAAGTAAAATAACTGGCTGTAGCATAAAATAACTCATGTAGCATGAGTAGAAGAGAAATGAGTAGGTGAATGTAGCATGTTCCTAAATATCATATTGGTACATATGGTATTTTTTATTTATTTTATTTTTTTCCTTTAGTACATTCAAAAAATTACATACAGCACCTTAAACCAGGGGTCTCCAAACTCGGTCCTGGAGGGCCACTGTCCTGCAGAGTTTAGCTCCAACTTGCCTCAACACACCTTCCTTGAAGTTTTCAGTATGCCTAATTAGACATTAATTAGCTGATTTAGGTGTGTTTAATTGGGGTTGGAGTAGCTCTGCAGGACAGTGGGCCTCCAGGACCGAGTTTGGACACCCCTACTTTAAACTCTCCAGCTAAATGCTGCTCCAAGCAGTGTGGGAAGCTTTGGGATGTTTGCTAATATTAAAGGTTTTTTTTAAAGTTTTAATAAGAACTAAGCGAAGAACAAAAAAGAACATTGCCATTAGTATATTGGGGCCTTTACCCATAACTATATCCCTAACATAATCTTGTAACTTTCTTGTATTTCTCTGACCACCTCTTTCTCTAGTTGTCTGTCATCTCCCTTCATTATTGCAGACTAATGCAACTAATGTAAATATAAATCTCTCATCTCCTCCTTCTCCTCCTCTTGTTTCTGCTGCCAAGGTCAATTACTACTGAAACAAGATCAGCAGCACTTCAGACACATGCTAACTAATCACAGGATCTTTAATGAGATCTCTCCAACTCCACTCTCTCACATCAATGCATCTCTTACTACTGACTACTTTCCCACCTCATTTCGGCAGGCTCAGCTACAACACTCAACTCTACAGCAGTTGAAAGCTACAGAATAGTCCTGTCAACTTTTCTATCACAAGCTTTACAAAAAGAAATTGTGTTCAGTCAACTCTCAGGTTTCCTGGAGTGAATTTGTGTCCAAGTCATATCAGCTAACCACTGAGGTGCAAGGTTCAGTGCTTAGACCTTTCTTCTTCTTGATATACACTGATCAGGCATAACATTATGACCACTGACAGGTGAAGTGAATAAAATCTTGGTGTCAGATACCACAGCACACCTTCAGGGGTCTAGTGGAGTCCATGCCTCGATGGGTCAGAGCTGTTTTGGCAGCAAAAGAGGGACTAACACAGTATTAGGAAGGTGGTCATAATGGGGTTAGTTCACCCAAAAATGAAAATAAGGTAATTTATTACTCACTCTCACTTACTCTACACCCGTAAGTCCTTTGTTCATCTTCGGAACACAAATTAAGATATTTTTGATCAAATCCAATGGCTTAGTGAGGCCTGCATAGACAGCAATGGTACTTCCTCTCTCAAGATCCATAAAGGTGCTAAAAACATATTTAAATCAGTTCATGTGAGTTCAGTGGTTCTACCTTAATATTATAAAGCGACAAGAATGTTTTTTTGTGAAAAAAAGAAAAAAAAAATGATATTGCCATCACTAGATATTGTACTTTTTAACAATATCTAGTGATGGCAGATTTCAAAACACTGCTTCAGAGCGTTATGAATCTTTTGAGTCGAATCAATGATTTGGATCGCGTATCAAACTGCTGAAATCCCATGACTTTGGCGCTCCGAACCACTGATATGATTCGTAAAGCTCCGAAGCTTCATGAAGCATTGTTTTGAAATCGGCCATCACTAGATATTGTTAAAAAGTCGGTATTTTGTTTTTTTTGCAGCACAAAAAAATATTCTTGTCACTTTATAATATTAAGGTAGAACCAGTGTACTCACATGAGATGATTTAAAGGTGTTTGTAGTGCCTTTATGGATCTTGAAAGAGGAAGTACCATTGCTGTCTATGCAGGCCTCACTGAGCCATCAGATTTAATCAAAAATATCTTAATTTTTGTTCCGAAGATGAACGAAGGTCTTAGGGGTGGAGAACGACATGAGGGTGAATAATAAATGACATTATTTTCATTTTTGGGTGAACTAACTCTTTAATCTAAACCATCAGTCAACAATAACATTATTGTACAGCTGGGTTCAACAACTCTAATGCCAGCCTGTAGTTGATTTTATTTCTTAAACTGCCAATTAATTGCTATTAAGTTTGGCACAAAATATATTCATCCAACAGTAGTTAGTTTAATAGATATGGTTGCTTTGTTCTAAGTTAAATGACAGCCAAAACTGAAATGTACTTTGTACTTGTAAATTGATAACAGATCCTAGGTTTCACTGCTGGCCATACAGTCATGTGATACCTTGTAACATATATGCTGTGTGTTAAGTTCATGTCAACAGCATTCAACCAGAAAGGACATAAAGTGGTTGGAATATTTCAGCTGCTGTAGCTGTTCAGATATAGTGAGCTATTTTAGGGCTGATGTGTGACTTCACAGACTCACTGAAGGGTATGCACAGGACTTTAGACAGCCAACAATGGCTCTGTTCCAAAAACCTAGAGAAATGCCTATGTAGACAGCATAACCCTATAAAGCCTACTGTATCATATTTGATACACACATTTTCCAAGACCTCTAAATTATCAACAAGATCAAACACTGCTGAAAAACATTGTGTCATCTGATAGTTCTTATTTTAACAAGTAAAAGGCCTTTTAGTATAATTCATGTTCATCTTCTGGCCGTGGTTCACGTGTCTTTTTGCTGTAAAATCTGAAGTGATTTTTATAAAGTAAGCATAATAACATTTATATTGTTAGTAATATTTTAAGATAAACATTTACTTGACTGAAGCAGCTATTAGATTATCCATACTTAATTTTTTAGATAAATATCAAATAGGATACAAGAGGCTTTTGAGGATTTGTTCATCTCTCAATCATCATTGTGTTGTATTATGTTTTGCCCCCACAAAAAAAACTATAGAGCTTTGATCATAAACCCAAGCATTTAAATATCATTTTAGTAGGACATTATTGGGAGATATACAGTGACAACTGATATTTATATGCATTTTAAATAAGTAGTTTGCTATATTGTTATAAAAGATCTCACTGATTTACATTAAAAGCTATCAGAATTCAATCTTTCAGGTCATAAAAATAACAGCATCTTCACTAAATTTCATATTTTGTGTTTTATTCCACTCGATTGTGAGCTCCATATTTTTACTATGCGAGACTCAAAATTAAAACAATATAGTATTTTTCTCAATTTTTCTGACTATTACTTACAAAACGGTTAGTTCCTGTCCTTGATTCTGATTCACAATAAAACACGGCTATGACCGCTTCACCCACCCGTTCTGTGTATCACTACACAACACCCTTAGCAACCACTCTTCGCAACGGATACTGTTTATTCTCACTTGATATTGTTCATTGAAGCTTACTGTATTATGTAGAAGAGTGTTGTGAGAAAGAGATGGAGTGAACGAGTTTATTACCTGCATTCAGATTTAGCATTTTCCTATGTTCATAATTAAAAATATGTTTAAATGTCTGATGTATTATCTTGTCCTTTTAACAGTTAAAGGGTTTTCCTATGACTGACAGCTCTAGTCAAAGCAGTTGCGTCTTGTTCCGTGTTCACAACAATTCAGTCTTTTCAATGTAAAAGTCTTCGCTAATGACTGACACACTCAAAGACGGTGTTGTAATGGCGTAATAATTTAACTTCTGTTGCTGTTCACGGTCAGGGACTATTTTTTCAGGCGGAAAAACTTTACTTGAAAGTTGTATTGATACATATTTTTGGCTTTAATAT
This sequence comes from Chanodichthys erythropterus, assembly GCF_024489055.1. NCBI lineage: Eukaryota > Metazoa > Chordata > Actinopteri > Cypriniformes > Xenocyprididae > Chanodichthys > Chanodichthys erythropterus. Next base: position 26,553,270 of record NC_090239.1, read on the forward strand.
TTGTACTGTGTGGAAACTGTTTTATGAAAAGCAATAAGGTACTCGAGGCTAATGCTGTATCGTGAATAAGTCATTGTTAGGCATGACGCAAAACGAAGCAGCACAGCCGCAGCGCAGCCACTCATACCTTATTGCTTACATATATCAGGCTTTACAGGGTCAAGTATATGCCCCAAAATGTAGGCTCAATAATTATTTTGCCTTCAAGTTAACTTCCTTTGGCCAATCCTATTCAAACTAGGTGAAAAATCCTTTGAAGATAGTAGATTGTAAATATAGTCCATTAAATAATAAAAAGCATTGATTTTTAAACTGAATAATTTGATTACAGTAACCGTGTTATCCAATATTCATGTTTTTAGAGCCTGTTAGAGTATCACATTGTTAGCCTAACAACATGTTAATGGCAATTCAAGAGTGCTGTTTAGCTGCTGTCTATGCAGAGCATTCCAAATCAGTAACTTATAAGGTTCAGTTTCAGTTAGGATGTGGCCTTGTTAGGCAGCTCACTAAGAGCCAGTGATTATTGTGATATACAGAAAAAAACTCTGCTTTTTCCTTTGACCTAAATTGCATGCATATGTAAGATCACTTGACACTGATTCTCTGTAAAGGCTAATTCTGTAGTTACCTTCAGCATTATCCTCAACTACAGTCTCTTCATCTCCAGCCTCCTCATTATCTTCATCAGCAGCTACCGTTTCCCCATCTGCCTCTTCCTCATCTTGTGCTTCCTCTTCTGCTGCAGTTTCTTCTTCCTCTGCTGTCTGTTGTGCTGAATTATCATCTTCTTCTAATGCTTCTACATCTACCTCATCCTCTGCTACTTCATCTGCCTCTTCCTCCTCTTCATCTTCTTCTTGTTCATCTTCTACTCCTGTCTCCTCATCTTCCTCTTCTTCTTGTTCATCTTCTACTCCTCCTGTCTCCTCATCTTCTTCTTGTTCATCTTCTACATCTCCGGTCTCATCATCTTCTCCTCCTTCTATCTCATCTTCCTCTACTGCTGCTTCTTCGTCATCTGCTCCAGTCTCATTATCTTCCTCTGCAACGTCTTGTTCATCTTCTACTTCTCCTGTCTCATCATCTTCCTCTTCATCTGCTCCTTCCTCCTCAGCTTCCTCCACTTCAGCCTCAGTGGCTTCTTCCTCCTCCTCCGTTATCTCCACTTCTGGTGACACTTCTTCCTCAGGAGCTCCCTCTGCTTCCCCATCTCCTCCTGCGTCATCAGCTGTGTTTCCACCTTCCTCATCATCAGCCACCTCCTCTTTCTCACCTCCAGTAGGCTCCAGACCTCCCAGCTCCTCGGCTTCCTCACTTTGCAGCCTTTCTTCGGCCTGTACAGAATCCCTGAAAGCTCCAGTGCAAAGCAGAGCTACGATAAGCCCCAAAAGCCAGCTGCGTAAAACTGCCATCTTGCAGTCACTACCTCACACAAGAGCAGCAGGAAAAACCAGACAGTCCACTCTATAAAAACGTGTTCGTATCCACCCAAGATTCACAAGTCAAGATCACACAGAGGGACACCCTTCAAACCTACTTGGAGCTGCAGTTGCCAGATCCACCAGAGTTAGCTGAGTGAAAGAGAGGGGCTGGTCTTTGTTGTGCGGTCACATGTACACTCACACCATTCTCTGCATGGTGTAGCACAGAGGAACATACTGAGATGATTGACAGGGCCACATGCACGAGACACACTTCTAACACCCTGTATTATTACATCTTTGTCTATGTGAATGTGTGAGAGAAAGTGAGGCAAATAAAAGGAAGATTACAGGGAAGCACAAATTAACTTTAGAAACCAACTTTTTTCAAACATTCACACAACTGAGTGAAGCCAGACCCATTTCGACTCTCCTTAGGCCTGGAGGGTGGGAAGCTATATAAAGAGGCTCTCAATAGCAGCAGTACACTGCATGATCTGACCTTCAATAGATCACTCAGCTGGTGAAACTCCATCCGTTCCTCACTCGCTCTCTCTTTCCCTATACCAGGTCCATTTCTAAAGGTCAACTCCGTACTCTATACTATATCTTACAATCTCCACTCTCTGCACCTGCTACCTTTCAGGTGATGAAAATTAAATTAATTTGTATTTACTTTCCAGAAGATTTTCACATCTAAAACCCAGCCAGTGGAGTTCTCCACGGGTTCCTCTAGTATACTGTACCATAAGATCGAAGTTTAACTAAAAGGGTTAGTTCACACAAAAATTAAATCCTACAATTGTCCTATAATTTGCTCACCCTCAAGTCATCCTAGGTGTACATGACTCTCTTTTTTCAGTCAAACACAATGTGAGTTATATTAAAAAGTATCCTGGCTCTTCCAAGCTTCATAAGACCAGCTGAACGCAGTTTATACATTAGGTCAGTAGGCGGAGAGTAGACAGTCCTTAGTCGCGGTTCGAACACATTCGACCACATGAGCACAGTCCACTATGAAAGCAGTCCAGTCAAATGCATTTTCAAAAACCTCTGGAAGTGGTTGAAAGTGAACAAACTCAAACCCATTTAGACCTCATTGTATTTTAGTGTCATCCACTTCAGATTAGAACTTCTTAACACCAGGTGGAAACAGGCCCACAGTCTGCTTCTGGCAGTGGAATGCTCTCACCCAAAAAGTAACTATAGCATTACTTATAGTGTGGAGTTTGAATGCTTTTGTTATCAATGTATGTATAAGCATTTGACTGATTCTTGATTCACCACTAGGTCTCCAGATCATCATACGGCTGCGCTAGAAGAATGTAACGGCTATTGTGAACACTTGTATTCCTTTTCTGGCCTGCTTTCTGCCATCTTTCTCTCCCTGTAGGAAGTCGAGTGAGTTTCTTTGAAGACAGAACATTTAAGGAAAATTTACCTACCCTCTCCCTGGATATAATATATAATTAAATGTTTTGTTGAATGCAATTGGTTGCCTTGTATATTTTTCACTGTTGACCAAACTTCTTTCTTGACTTAAACTGAGCAGCTTCATTCATTGATATTAAATTGTTGTGCATGTTTATGTGAATGTATCTTAACATAACGCAACATTAGGATGTTAGTAATATTTATGACCATAGAAGCATGAGAAAAATATATACAGTACATGCTGTAAATGTATACCTTATGGGAGCAGCCCCCTTTAACACTCACAAAAAATTAATTCAATTCAAAAGGCTTTATTTGCATGAAAATAAATAAATAAATATATCATATATATCAATTAAAAATGTATTCAATTCAAAGGGGCTTTATTTGCATGGATATATATATATGTATATATATATATATATATATATATATATATATGTGTGTGTGTGTGTATATATATATATATATATATATATATATATATATATATATATATACACACACGTATGTATATATATATATATATATATATATATATATATATATATATATATATATATATATATATATATATATATATATATATATATATATATATATATATATATATATATATATATATATATATATATATATATATATATATATATATATGTGTGTGTATATATATATATATATATATATATATATATATATATATATATATATATATATATATATATATATATATATATATATATATATATATATATATATGTGTGTGTGTATATATATATACACTACATACATATGTTTGTATGTATTTGTGTGTGTTCTGATTAATGGTTTAGCCTATGTTTAGGGAAGGTCATGATGAAGGGGTACAGTAGCCATACTGAAATGAATCTAGTTAACAGAAATGTTAACGTTATGGATCGTATTGTTCCTCCATAGACAGCCTACGCAACTGCAACTTTGATGCTTCAAAAAGTTCATGAAGAGATCTGAAAAACTAATCCATATGAATTGAGCAGTCTAATCCAAATTTTCTGAAGAGACGTTTTAATCACTTTTTAAAATGAACAGATTTAATTTAGGCTTTTACTCACATATAAACATTGATCAGCAAAAATAAACAGAAGCTCAAATGAACCTGAATGATGTGCAAGAACAAACCTCTTTTTTGTTGTTGCTCGTGTGCTAGGCAGCATGTTTGAGCTTCCGCAAGAGGTTTGTTCTTGCACGTCATTTAGTTTTCAGTCAGTAATAGTTTCTCATGGGGATGTAAGGTATTTTCAACATGAGCAGTATGCGTGTTCCTGGGTTCGCAGGATCACAAAACTCGCACCTCCACCGTGAATAAATCCCCATCAGAATGCATGTGTTTTACATTTTTAATCATTTAACAGACACTTTTATCCAAAGCAACTTACAAATGAGGAGAGCAACAGAAGCAGTCAAAGCACCAATAGGACTTTAAAGTACACATTTTTGTAGAACATATCACATAACATTTCACAATCCAAACTGATTAATCGCTGATTCAGACCTCTTTCAACACCTGTCGGGGCCTAGAAGGCCTATATACTAGAGTGCAGTCTGGATGGTTAAAAAGTTTCAGAAGTCCTGGTCAGGCCAGTGTGCACATGACAATGGAAGTAATCTTTTGAGAGACCCAGTTCCCTTTCGTGGGAACTATCGACGCTGCGTGAAACGCATTGGGAACCTTCTGCGTGATATCGTCATTGAAGCACTCCTGTTTCCAACCAATCGTGTAACGAGACGTCAGAGACCGGTGACGTCACGGACCAGGAAACTATAAAGCATGCCCGGATGCAGAGAACACTAGCTTCTGCTATCTTCAGCAAGCGCTCCATGTTATCCCGTGTGTCTTATTTAGTGTTTGTCTGTCCCTCCATTATTTTGGTTTCACTCTTCGTCTGAGGACAAGAGTCTCAGCAACACTTGTGTATATATTTGTGATCGCTGTTTGTGCGTCCTATTTAGTGTTTGTTTGTCTTCTCTTTGTCTGAGGACAAGAGTCTCACAACACTACATACATATACACAATAAGACACAATATATATATAGGAAGTGTGCTTCTCCCTGCACTCGTTACATTCCTGACGGGGACACACACGAAATCCCAGATAGCAGACCAACATTGATTCAACGTTGAATCAATGTTAATGCCTTAACCAAAATAACGTTGAATCAATGTTGATCAACGTTGAATTTTAAGTTGATTTTTCATCAGGTTTGCACCCTGAAATAATGTTATTTCAATGATGAAAAATACCAATGTTTTTTCAACCTTAGTTAAATCACCTATTTAACATTAAATTAACGTCAAAACAATATAAAATCAATCTTGCTTTATGTACAGCAAGATTCTAATTTCAATCAGAGACAATGTAAGGGCAGCAGTAAATATGGTTTTAATGAAAAATTCACAACTTCCTTCAGTTTACATACAAATGTATTCATTTATGACCACACACTGTTTGAACAGGAATTAACATCACATTCAGGAAAAAGTGTCTGTAAAAATGGCATTTCATGGTGACTAAAACAAATAGACCTGGTTTCACAGACAGAGCTTAGGCTAAGCCAGGACCAGACCTTAGTTCAATTATTTAAGTAGATTTTAGAGACATGCCAAATTGTTTATCTTAAGACAAAACAATTGCAGTGACATATTTTAAGACATGTTTTCAGTTAAAACTGCTCAGACATACATTTTAGTCTGGGACTAGATTTAAACCTTGTCTGTGAAAGGGGTTAAGCAGTAATAATAAAAAATATATAATATAATAATAATAATAAAAAAACATTATTGGCATTCATCTTGAGACAAAACAATAGCACAGACAAATTGTAAGATGTCAGTGCAAGTTACTTTCAGTTAAAACAGCTCAAACGTGCATTTTAGTCATTGGAAAGAGCCTGGAAAACTGTGACAACAAATGCAAACTGCATCTGTAAATTTTAAGTAAATACAAATGGAAACTCACCAACAAAGACAGAAACACAGTACTACAGACTGAAACACTACCACAGTTCACTGTTCAGGACTTGAAGCTTTAAGGATTGAAGCTCTTCTGATGCAAAAAGTATGTCCTTATTCATTAAATGGATACTCTGACGAACACCACGAGCAATGCCCGAAAGCTGATCAGGAGGATAAACAGAGCCAGTTTTGCAGAAACAGAAAATACAAACTTTGAGGACTCCTTTTCTCAGCCTTCACTTGTTGTAAGGCATCTAAAGAAAACAAAAACCAACAGGAAGTTAGAACTACACAATGTAGTGTATGACTGTCAGAAGGTGGGTCATATATATTTGCAAATGTGACTGTTACAATGTACTAAAAAATTAAGTGAAACTTGAAATATGATTTAAAAAAAAAAAGGTTTAAGTTAAAACACGCTGAATTCAAATGTATGACTATTTAATATAAACCATTATAGGTTGATGTATATCATACCCAGAAGCAGGGCACAAGCTGATGTGACTGAAGTGAATTGATTCAAAACTTTCTCTCCCTCGATCACAATGCCAAGGTTAGCAGGTGGTTCATGAAGTTCTCCAGCTCCTTCAGAATAATGAACATCACCACGAAGAGCTGCTCAAGGTCACCCTCACAATCATCTGTCTGGTTACCCTAAAGTTGTGCACATAAAACAAACCAGTTTCATCGCCTTTTGCTAGAATGACTACAAAATAAACAAATTTATACTTTTTCTGAAAAAATAACATTGGAACACAGGCAAAACAAAACACAAAAGTCACATGAATCTGGGTGAGTTAATGAACATCTGGTTTGGACATTAGTAATTCATTATCTATTAACAACTATATCAGTTTTTATAGAAATTACTTACCATGTATTGTAAAGTGTCCTCAGTCATCAAACATCATTGAAAAGCTTTAGCCCTAATTAGCGGTCGATAGTTGTTTGCCAGGTCAATTAATTAGTTGTGCAAATACTATTATTATAATCTACTATTTCTACTACTGCTATAAAAAAAAAAAAAACATGATCATGATACTAAAAAAAATCCTAACATTTTTCCCTGGGCGAAGCAAAACACCAAGTTAGGCAAATGTAACGTTAGCTCACAATGTCTTTACTTACAGATTTGGATCATCATTTTTGGGAAAACATACATGAAACTCAGAGCTAACATGTCAAAGACAAATAAAAGTACAGACAAATATTAATTTAAAAACTTAACTCAATATTATAACGCAGGAATCTTCACAGCCTCGGGCGTTTTCTCCCGCACCACGCGCACTTCCCGCCCACAGCATTTCAAATATCTCACGCTGCATACAGGATAAAGGAGGAATTCATTTTAATTACGATTCTGTTAGGATTCATGTCCACAAACAACGTTAATGAACTATAAAACTAGTGATGGCCGATTTCGAAACACATGCTTCATGAAGCTCAGAAGCTTCATGAATCATTTGTTTCGAATCAGTGATTCGGAGCATGTATCAAACTGCCAAAGTCACGTGATTTTAGTAAACGAGGCTTCATTACGTCATCACTGTTTCGAAACATTTCAAAACAGTTCGAAATTTCAGTGGTTCACCGGTAGAGGGCGATGATAAAGTTAACCCATGAATCATGCAGATTCACTGAGAAGCATTGAACAAGTGTCTATGGGTTTTACCTGATCTCTGATCAGTTTTATAAATTTGTAGATGTTTTAATTAGACATTAGAATAATTAAAATGAATAATGGTAGTTATTAATCTCTTATTGGCCTGTTTAGCTTGAGCCATGGAACAGAGAAACAAGCCTTGAAAATTGATAAAAGAACAGATATGCAGTCACTCTATATGTAGCCTAATCTTATTTGAGAATTAGTTAATTGCATTTAATAGATTTTACTTTCAATAAAACATTTGCAATAGATTTGTAAAAAGTGTTTTTACTGCATGTTTAGTTTGAGTTTTGTTGCATTTACACTCTTTTGACCACTAGGGGTCACCGTGGAGTCAAGTGTCAGATTGTTTCGAAGCCTCGAATCATCACGGCACATTTGATTCAACTGCTTCAGTGTTTCACGAAGCCTCGCTCTGCCCATCACTATATAAAACACACATTCAAACGCTGCATTATCGAATATATAGAGTAAAACAAATTTCCACCTACCTTTGAGTCCGAGAAGACGCTCGTGCGTCGTGACGTCAGAAAAACGTCTGACGCGGGATCCTTAAAGTGCAGATGATGAGATGTTTGAGTAGTTGTGATATTAGTGTTTAAGTTGAAAGATTGTAACGTTATTAAATTAATAATGTCCAGCTTTTTCATCTCACTGACTTCCAACCGGTTGGAGTTTATCTACACTTCAGTTGGCAGGATTTTTTTGTGGGACTAGAGGGAAGGGTCATGAGGAGCATGAATGCTAATGTGAATAAAGTGTTGTATGAGGGGACAGATGGATTGACATAGTCTAAGTTCCTCCAGTGATGAAGCTGACCAAAAATCAACGTCGATTCAATGTTGTCTTTTTCAACCCTGTAAAGCATTGAAAGTTCAACATTGATTCAATGTTATTTAGCATTGAATTTTCAATCTCAACCAAAATGATGATTCTGATAGAATTTCAACATTGAATCAATGTCACCTTGCTATCTGGGATGTGTGTCGTTTGCCTGGGGGTTGAGCACACGCAGGCAGCACTCGAGGGAGCTGTCTGCGTGTACTGTGAAAAGCTCACCCTTAGAGTGTTGAGATCTCGCCGGGCACTCTTTGATAATAAAGGGGGTGCCTCGGTCGGTGTTCCCCGCGGATCGGGACCCGCTGCTGCCGAGGCGGAGCGGGTGGGGTTCACAGATGGATCTGGCGGCGGGGGTTGAGACGGGCCCTGCCCTATCTCTCCCTTTAGCCACCAGACACAGTGTCTCTCCTGCCGTGGTGGAAGCACGCCCAGCGGTTTCTTCCCCGCGGGGATAGACATCGGCGCTTCATCTGTCTTCATCTGAGGATGTTGATGTGATGAGCGTCGAAGCAGGGGAAGAGGAACCGCCATCCTCTTCCCCCGCACATGAGGAGCTCTTGGAGGTAGTGACCAGAGCTGTAGCCAAATTGAATATCAGCTGGCCAGAAGCAGAGCGGGGAGATGTAAAACCAAAAAGCAAGCTTGAGCAGACCTGCTGGGGGAAATTGATACCAGCGGGGAGGCCACATTCGAGTGCATCCAGGAACTGCGCAAGGCGACAGACCTGGCTCTCCGTGCCACCAAGGAGACGGCTAAAGAGGTGGGCCATTCTATGGCAGCCCTGGTGGCCACGGAGAGGCACTTGTGGCTGAACCTCTCTGACATAAGGGACAGAGACAAAGCTGCCCTTATGGATGCGCCGCTGTCTCCTGCGGGCCTCTTCGTGACGCAGTTACAACTGTCGTCGAGAGGTTCCAGGAGACCAAGAAACAATCTGCGGCGTTTCAGAGGTTCCTCCCCCGCCGGTCTAAAGTCCGCAGCGAGCTCCTCAGCGCACCACAGAGCGCAACAGAAAATAAGTGTGGCCGCCCGTGTTCCCCCATGTAGATTCTGGGGAAGCCTTCCCAGGGCAAAACGGACCTGCAGGCCGTCATTGTAGTGCGGAAGGCTGGAGTTCCCAATGCGTTTCACGCAGCGTCGATAGTTCCCACGAAAGGGAACGTCTCGGGTTACGATTGTAACCCTGGTTCCCTGAGTAAGGGAACAAGACGCTGCGTCTCTTGCTGTACCCCTGCATGCTTGCAATAGTAAAAAAGTAAAATATACTTTTGTCCACGTCCTTCAAAGGATGCAACCTCTGAATTGGGACACAGCTTAGGTTTCCTTACCAAAAGTTCTGAAGATCAAAATACAGCCTATATCACGCGAGTCAACTTACCACACATGACATGATATAGATGTTTTGAAAAAAAAGAAAAAAAAAAAAAACGTATGTAAGGAATGGGCCGTTGAATTCGCCGTGGCCATTACACCTTGGGTGTGCATTATTTTCTAAGAATTTAACGAGAGTCTTTTTTCTAAGAGTCAATTATTCCGCTTATTCCACCACGGTTACCACACCTCAAGACACTGTGAGACAATTGTCAGTTTTTTGTCCCTAAAACACTCTTGTGTATGTGACTAATTTCTTACACATATCATCCCAAGCCTCCGTTGCCAATTCCAAAACGTCATTTCAGATCTAGTAACGAAGGCTTGAGCCTTGATAGCAGAATTATACCATTGATACAGTTGGGTCAAAATCACTATAAAGTGCCTTTGAGACTTCACAATTTCCAAAATAAAAAGTTCAAATTTTCCATTTAACTTCATATTTGTTGTATTAAGGAGATGTTAGGATGTTAGAAATGCATGTTGGTCAAGCTCCAGAACTTTTTGTAAATTAACTGTAAGCAGACAATGTACGAGCAAACCACAAAATATGTCCACCCTGTCATGGACAAAATCAAAGCAGTTTAAATATATTTTCATTGCATAGTGATTTTAAAATGTAGATTTTCCGTAAAATAGATGGTCCCTTTCTCAACAATAAATTTTAGTTAATCAGAGAAGTCTTTTGATAATAATGGAACTGCAGAAAATTTTTGTTTCCCTAAAAAAAATGCAATACTTGCAATTTACTTTCTAAATAACATCTAACAACAAATATATCTGGTCAAACTTTCAAACAATATTAACTGGCCCTCTTTTCTTTATAAAGAAATCAAAAAAAGTTTTCATAAATTTTCATAAAAGATGAAGTTGACAGGGTGGACAATGACAGGGTGGACAAAAATATGACAGGGTGGACAAAGACTTGAATGGGTGAATAAAACAGGAATATCAGAGAAACAACAGGAACAAGAAGAAACCCTTAAGCAATATATGATATTCTATATATAAAACTAAAACTGCTCACTTGATTCGTTTAAAACCGTGGCATAATTCTTAACAAATCACCCCTTTGTGTTGCTCAGAGATGCACAACAGTTCCGCTGTGGCTTTGTTTGGAACTATTTTTGATTGCAAAATAGAACAAAAACAGACAATATTGACGATATTGTGTTTATTAACTTGTTGTTTATTTTACTGTTGTATAAAATAAAAATCACATTTTCAAATCGAGCAGATATTCAGGAAAACAGCACTTTTTCTTGTGTGATTGCTTAACTATATCATATGATATAAATATAAGACAAAACCCCATTTGGGGCATTTTTTACCCTCATATCTTGAATTTAGGCACATTTTAACTACATTCTAACAGGCTACATCACACAGTGAGTCATTGTCATACATCATCCTCAGTCACTATGAAACTGCATGCCATGTAAGATGGTGCACAGGTCTGGGCCGGAGCAGGGTGCACTAAATGTGTTCATTTCAACGTATTATTTTTTCCATAATTAATCACACCAAATCAACATGTTAAATCGACAGCCCTAGTGGAAATATTATCATAATGTGGCAAAAACTATGCACATGTCCACCCTGTCATGTACCATGTCATGGAAGAAAGACCAAATGGGGGTGATGATGATACTGTCAACATCAGGTGGTTTCTTAAAGGGGCGTTTACTCCAAAATGACAGGGTGGACAGCAATTTCAGGAAATGCTTAATATTATTATGAAAATAGAATATAAATGATAAAAAATTTCTTGTTTTATTAAATAACTTGTTGAGGACAATTCAAAAAAATTTTGAATTTTATGTCATGTACTCACTTTTTACACTCATTGGAGTTAGCTGAGCAGTGTCTGGGACACGCCCAAACTGCATACATCCAATCAAAGAAAATGGTATAAAATGCGAAAAAAACATTTCAAGAGATTTATCAATGTACTTGTATGTGTGAAAGTGTTTGGCCATTTATAATAAAACCTCCAAATTTCATTATTTTACATTATATTCATGATGACTGAGCGATTCTGATGAGGACACCAAAAGGCACATTATAATTATATTGACCCAGTTATTAACACACTTAGAGAGAGAGAGAGAGAGAGAGAGAGAGAGAGAGAGAGCAGCATAAGTGAATTAGCCTACCTGATCCGTGATGGCAGCAGTGTCTCTAATAGTTTTATCAAGTTTATCTCAGGAACCGCACTCGCTGGTGAGTCATGCATCTAAAGTTGCTAAACTATTTTACTCTGATTAATTTGTCAGAGCAGCTCTGATCAAACATTTCCGTGCAAGTGTGTGTATACAGTAGCCCACGTACGTTTGAAAGAGAGAGAGAGCGCGCCCGAGAGGTTTCAGGACACAATAAAATGTATTTTGTGGCAAAAACCATGATAATAATTTATCGGTATCATCCTCTTGTTTTCTATAATGCGAAGTGATATGGAACTGCATGCGATCAAGACCTTTCCCTAAATATAGGCTGCGTCCGAAAACCTAGGTAGCTGTCTTGCTGCCACGCTATCTTATAAGAGAATGACTTGTACGACAGCATTTGTGCATGAAGGCACCTCACGAAATTGATTTCGGACAGACTTCTGAGGCAGCGTAACAGTTTAATGATCTACAGCAATATAGCCCGAGCTTTGGTGAGAACTAAACAAGTATTTAATTACTACAGTAGTAATTTCTCGATAGAAATGATATCAAAATTGAAATATGTTGATCAAAATCGTACGTTTAGCCTATACACAAACTGAGCAGCAAACGCAACTTTCGGACGCCATCTTTATTTTTCTAACTCAACTGTCACAGAATGGAAAGCACAGGATTGTGGGATATCAAAGGCAGCTAAGGATACATCTATGCTTCCTTCAAAAATCGATCTGAGGAAGGTATCTCATGAGAGAGGAAGTAAAGCTAACATTGGATTCGGACGTGCCTTGATGCCTTACTACCTTGAAATATGTCCTCGGAAGGCAGCATTTTCCAGTTTTCGGACGCAGCCATAATTGCACGCCTTATAACGTTGGTCAACCAATCAGATTTGAGCATTCAACAGCCCCCTAGTATAATTAACTATATTTCAACATAAACATACGCTACATAGGTAGTGAACATAATCTAGAGAACATAGAATTAATTATATAAGATACCATAGGGAAAACTAACATTGATATTTTTTCTATTATCTCATAATTGACCGTTCACCCGCCTCCTTAGTTACTGTTTCTATGTCCGACATGCCATTCACACCACACATCATGTTCTCACAGTGAAAAATACATCGACAGACAACACAGAGCAGGTTACTTTTGATATGAAAGAAAGTCTCAAATTTCAAATTTTTTAATTTTTAAAGAAATTTATACAATAAATACCGTTTTGTGCCTCTTATGTGTTGTGACAGATCCGCTGTAGCGCCTCAGCTCAAGTGGCTCATGAAACGATCATCTATTCTTACTAGTTAATTTATATAATCAAATAAACATGAATGAACCACATTTCAACCACAGAAAGACGTCAGTACACATCATTTTTCAAGTCTACCAACATAAGATATGTTAATCTACTAACTCCCCTGACTGCTTTGTCAGACAAAATGGCAGATTCGGTGTTATGATTGGTTAGATTGCCTGTCAATCAAACTCCAATCAAAGCATTATTAAGGGGGTTGCACACCAGACGCAAAGCTCAGCGCCGCGGCACGTCTTTAAAATTCAAACACATTGTTTTCTATTGTTTTCTGAATCGTAGCTGGGCAGGCGGCAAATGTCGCCACCGGTGTGCGTACACTCATAGAAAACAACACATTCGAATTTTAAAGACGTGTCGCGGCACTGCACGGCGCTGAGCTTCGCGTCCGGTGTGCGAGCCCCTTTAAGCCCCGAGTATACTTCACTTACCGCGCCCGGACGCTGTCACGCGCGCAGTCCTGTCCGCGCGTCTTTCCAAGTATACTACACCACGGATGTGCGCGGGGTGTGCCGAAGTATACCCGGGACTTTAGGCTGCTGTCATTTTAAGACATGATGCACGGATCCATTATACAGTTACACCTTTTTCTCTCTTAACTGTTTACGTTTACTTAAAACATAACTGACTGTATGTATGTGAATACATTCACTGCGTACTGAAATTTGAATTTGAACTTACTTTGTAATGGGTAAAAAAGCATGTTTTATATAGAACGGAAAAAGGTAGATTGAATTAAATTCCAACGTACTACAATCGCATTGTTGTTGTTGTCACGTGACCTACCAATGTCAGTTGCATCACTTTACTGCCATTCATAAATCTTATCTAGTGGCCTCTTGGGATAGTAAAGTGTCATTCCTTACCTTGCACACTTCAAAATCTCGGAAGCAGTAGGTCATCTGTGTATATTTTGGTCTATGAATACCTTGTATATCGGGCACACCACTCTGTTGTCCTAATGTTGTGTATAGTAGGGAAGTATTATGGATGCAGCAATTGGCTCGATTCATTCAAAAATGCTATTCATTCAATAACACAACACCACTGTTGCTTGGAGATGCACAAAGGTGGCTTTGTGGGGAACAATTTCATTGGTGAATTGGATCAAAAAACAGACAAAAGTATCTCAAAAATTTAAAGCACTCAAAACCTCCAAGACCAAATATTGACAGGTGTTGCCCTTTAGGGCAGGGGTGTCAAATTAAGCACTACTGTAGAGTTCAACTCCAACCATAGTTAAACACACCTGAACCAGCTAATCAAGCAGGATTACTGGAAACTTCCAGACAGGTGTTTTGGAGATGGTTGGAGCTAATTTGATAATTAATTATCTTTTCATAATTGAATAATGTTCAATTATTGCAAAGCTGCTTTGAAACAATCTTTATTGTATAAAGCGCTATAAAAATAAAGGTGACTTTACTCTCTGACACTCTGCAGGACAGTGGGCCTCCAGCTTTTTGGTGTCATGTAATTAAGGCCAGTTTGATTCAGGTGTAGCAGGTCTCCACCCGCTAGAAGATGTGAAGCTTAATAAATAGCCTTCCAAATGCAATTAACATCAGTTCATAGTTTTTGGACATGGAGCCCTGGAGGGTAAAACATCCACAGAAATGCATTACAGGTGTTGAAAAGTCTTAACTCTTTTTCAGAAAATCTCTCAAGTCAGGGAGTTCCAGATGCCATAAATCAGACTATTGTTTCAGTCAACAAAGCCAAGATCCCAAATGAACATCTAACAAACTTACTTGCAGTACCCTATTTTATACAATTCATAACCAATGATCTCAGATCACAGATGTTTTCCTCCCTTTCCTTTTTGGCTCATCCTCAAACTCTCACCACATCTTCTTTGCATGGCTATCTTCTTTGCACTATTTGCTACCAGATTATTACTTCACTTTATATGATTATACTTCAATGATTTTCTAAAATTGATCAAGCATACATATCAAAAAAATAATACTTTGCCTACATTATGTAAGCATACGACTGAGAGACTTGTGCATGTTAGTGATAACTAAACAGTGAGCTCACATGGACTTTCAGTGTTTTTTGATGCTTTTAAACTGCATGGTATGGCTCACTTTAAATAGTACCACCTCGTTTGAGGTTCCAAGCGAGCCGTACCACTACTAAAATGTGACGTGGAAACACTGCAGATCACTGATTGGTCAGAGAGAATTGTCACTCGCAATGTTATTTGATTTTACGACATGAGATGCCAAACCAAATGGCAGTAGCGGCAGTGCAACTATAACGATATGTCTATATTCCCACCCACTTTTTAAGTGGTACCAAACTGCAGTGGAAAAGTGAGCCAAGCCAAGTTGAAACCAACACTCAGTGGAAAAGTGCCATTAGTTCCCTTTCAAATGGGAACTCAACACTTCTTCAGACGCAGTGCATCATGTGCTATATCTTGCATCATCTGATCCACAGATAGAGCTCTTCTGGTTTCCAGCCAGGAAGAGCAGGATATGGCTGTGGAGGGTGAAGACGCTGGTGAGCCCTCCCAGCTGGTTGTGGCTAGAAGGGATACAGCAACAGTGGGAAGTGAGACAAAATCTCACGCTAAAGTAACAAATTAAATTTGCTATTTATCAGATTGTGTTTTATTAACATCTACACCTACCCCAACCCTAACCCTAAACCTACCTTTACAATAATGCAAATACTGTAATTATATGACGCAATATTAATGTGCGCATACCTCGTGGCCGTAGCTCTAAGGCCCCGTCCACACGGAGACGCGTTTCTGTGAAACCGCACAATTTTTTTTCGGATAGGCGTTTCGTCCACACGGATCCGGTGTTTTTGAAAGGTGAAACCGCTATTTTTTTGAAACTGGGTCCCAGAGTGGAAAAATTTTAAAATGCCGTCGTTGCGTTATCATGTGGACGGGGCAATCTGTATATTTTCTGAAACGATGATGTCATCACCCCACGTGTTGACCCCTGGTTGACCCTAGTCAGACGCGCTAACACCACAAAACAGCACCAACAACAGCAATAGCAGACTCTACATGCTTGTGTTCGTGCTGCAGAAGCTACTGAACCAAAATAAAGTGTTATTTTTAAGCTTTGATATAGTTTGTATTCAGCGCGCAAGGTTTATGCGCATGCTCCAAGTCTTCTTCGCTGTTTTAAGTGCATTTCTGCGGTAGAATTACAGCGCCACATAATGGTCTGGCATGTATACTACATCATTTTGAGTCGTTTCAGTGGTTTCGTGTGGACGCAGAAAATTTTTGAGACGAGAAAAAAAAAAAAGATCAGTTTACGGTAAGCCCCGGCTTCGTGTGGACGTAGCCTAAGCCTTCTAGTCTTTACCCTCCTAGACTGCTTGCCCAACATATGAGGAGCTTCTCGAGATTATGGCCCATGCTACAGAGTGGCTAGATCTCCCTTGGAGGCGCATACATGATGGATATTCAACAAAATATAGAAATGAGAAGATTAATAATTAAAGGAAAACAAACTTGCTATATCACATTAAGCAGTAAAGAGTTTTATCTGCAACACATAGTTTGTCAGCGGTGCTCTGTCTGGACATGTTCCACACACATGCACATTAAGTTGTTTACAACTTTAAAATAGCTTAAAACAAACACTTTGACAAATAAATTGCACTGAAATACAAATGAAATACTGTATACATTAATAGCATCAATATAAACAACTAAGCATAAAGATATGTATATATAAAGCGACACCATTCTAGACATGATAATTTCCTTTCATTAGCCTTAACTAATGCATGTTGTAACATAAAAAAATATATATTAGGATGAGACACTACATTTTGTTGCCATACTTCAGGTTCCTTCAGACAAAGAAGTGTATGACATGTATACAGGTTCCCTTTTATACTCATGATAGTGAGTATAAAAGAGGTAGTGACAATACGTTTAACACGTTTCAAACACTGGTCACGCTGGATGCAGTACCCAGACAGTGTCTCGTTGCCCTTCTCACAGAACCGGGGTTACATTTGTAATCAAGATATTCTGCTAAAAAATATACTGTATTTCTAATTAAAAATATACTATCTGTCAATTTCGGCCTGTCAATTTTCCATTTCAACAGAAGAAGAAAACGTGAACAAAATGCAAGATTTGTGCACTTGTGATCTATATACAACTGCTGCAATAGCCTATTTCAAACACTAAAAACAGCTTGACACTTAAAGTTCACATTAAACAGTTACATTAAAAGATCAAATTCAGTATACACCTTTTTTATGATGCATACAAGCAGATGCACTCAGAATAGGAATGCAATGCACTAAATGGTTAAGCATTTTCTTATGGTTTTCTTTGGGAAAACACTTAACGATGCGTTTATTTTCGGTGTTCATCTACATAAAATGTATCATCAATAAGGTCTATCCTGGACTTGGTCTTTTCATTTTTCATTAGTACTTGGCACAAACTTGGTAAAAATGACTGGCAGGCGATGGAGGAAAGCCTCCAAGTGTTTTGCCCTCCAAGTGGGCATTCCTACAAGGATGTGACATCACAGGAAAACTGAGCGAGTTTTTGATGATATTTACATATACATATATAATGTAGAACCAAAAGTATTTTCAACATCAATAATAATAAGGAATGTTTCTTGAGGAGAAAATCAGCATTTTAGAATAATTTCTGAAGAATCATGTGACACTGAAAACTGACACTGAGTAATGATGCAGAAAATTCAGCTTTGCAATCACAAGAACAAATTACAATACCCCAAGTTGGCAATTAATGGGAGACATTGTGTCATTAAATAGTATACATTTATTATTTTCCTTTTAATAACTGAAGTCTGTCATACAGTAGCTGTTGTGCTTTAGATATTTAAAACATAAATCCTATTAAATATTACAGAATCATCTAATGCTGAGAAAAAAATATACTCTAACTCTATGCCTCATATTATCATCACAGATAGCATATTGTGCATTTAAAAATACAATAGATAGAATTAAGAACAGTTAAGTATCGCACTTAACTGTACACAAGTGACAAAGTTAACATATTATTGAAAAAAAAACATGATCAAACATGATCCATAAAGCTGACACATAATGTACAAAAAAATCAATTGAATTAAAGATACATGTATTGCTTTTAAATTTGCACAAATTATTTTTTTACATCCCACACAAACTTGACAAGAGAAGGACTGTGATAATAGATAAAACGGATGTGGCCGCAGATGAAGGTGCTGTGGATTTTACCACCTGTGATGTCACAACTCTGCCATTCAAGGGCTGAACTCCTCTGAAGTTGTTGGTCATCAGAACTGAAGTGTTTGCTGCTTTGAAATTTGTGGTTGTGCTGAAGCGGTTGATCTGTTTGGAGGAATAAATTCAACTGAGTGACTTTAGGGTCTAACTCAGAATATGAAGAATGTTGGACAAATGTTTTTTTAAGAAAAAAATATTTGTCCAACTTTCCTGTAGCCCATGCTTTCCTGTAGCTCAGTGGTTAGAGTGTGGCACTAGCAATGCCAAGATCATGGGCTCGATCCCAGGGATTGCACATATTCAGATACAAATGTATAGTATAATGCAATGTAAGTCGCTTTGGATAAAAGCGTCTGCCAAATGCATAAATGTAAATGATAATGTAAATGAATTACTCTACCACAGAGTTGCCTTGACTTACCAAATTCTGACTGACTTTGATGGGCTGTTTAAACACAGTCCAGATCACAACTTCATTGCAGTCGGGTGTAGTTAGAGAGCCTTGGTAACGGTAATATTTAGTCCTGTCCACCCCTTCAAGCAGACTGTCCAGTGTGATTTGATCCATGATGTCTGTGGTTGTACTACCTAAATATACAAAAAAAAAAAAAAAATCAAGAGGGTGTAAGGAAACTACTTTGTGCTAATTGGTACAGAGAGATTAACAAAATATACCGCTTTTTTTTTATGAAGTGCACAAAAGACCCTCCATATTGATAAAAATGTTTAAAGATTCTATCAAAAGTGAAAAATCTGTCATCATTGCTGTTTTTCTAAAACCTTTCTTTTGTTGTAAACAAAAGAAGATATTTCTCTGTGATTTGTGTCTGAATGCCAGTTTCATTTTGGACCCCATTGACTTTTACTGTACAGTTGAAACATTCTTCAAAATACCTTATTTTGTGCACCAAAGGGGATGGATAGTTTTGGAGCGACATGAGGGTGACGAGCAAATGATGACAAAATGTTCATTTTTAGGTAAACTGTCAACAACAAGTGATTTCTTTACCTGAATTAGGGATGCTTGTCAAAAAGGATGTTAGGATATCCCAACTTTTTGTTTTGTTTTGTTCACTGGTTGCCTGTTCATTGAATAAAATATACACATATAATACTCAGACATGAGTATTTGGTTTTCCCTTTGGGTTTAATAAATGTGGTGTTGCTCACCTCAATGAAGAACCCAAGAACAGCCAATCCTGTGCTGTCATTAGCAGCTAGAGCAGCTGACACACTCCCGTTGTATTTCGAATGGACACTCACAATGTGCAGCTGAGAAACAGAATCAGATGTAGTAGGATTACACACAGTGACATGATCACATACACTTTCTCAAGCTGTTTTGAGAGGATATTTTTGGGATAATGCAGTGCATTTGCAGGGAAAACTCATTAATTCATACCTCAATTGGGTATTGTTTGCCATCCACAGTGTGTTCGGAGCCAGATGAGGAGCTGCCGTTACCCCAGTGGAGATGGAATTGTTTAGTGTTGTACACACCTGGAAGATCACCTCCTTGCACTGCTACTTTTTCATCATCCAGACTGACCACAACTGTGAAGACAATTAACATATTAGATACAAGGTCCATGGCATACAATACATTAATGTTGTGCATCACTGATGCCTGATCTGCACCCTCTACCTTTTTTGCAAATTTAAGTTCCCTCTGTATAGTCATTGAGTCTCATGGTATGAACAAAAAGAGGAATCAAATAACTTTTATCTTTCTGTTGTCTAACAGAATATCACCTATCTCTGTTTTGTACTTTTCTGAGCAATTCTGGACCTCTTTAATGTGACTCTTCTCTTGAATAGCAATTGTATTTTGTAAAGACAAACAAATCCTATAAAAAAACAAAAACAAAAAAAGAAACAATCAAAGTTCCAAGTGTGCAGCACTCCTTACCAGAATCGCCTGAGTTTGTGATTGAAATGAAGGTGGAGTTGTCATCAAAACCAGTGAAGGTAAATGAGGTCAGCTTAGAATTTCCCTGCACATTTGCAGTCACGATATTGATAGGAGATTGCTTGGATCCATTACAGAATTTTGGAGCAATTTTGGGCCAGTGGGTATAATCTATAACAAATCAGGGGTCACAAAATTCACTTCAGAACAAGTTTTAAGCATATCAATTTTAACATTTTAAAATAAGATTTATATTAACTTTTATGCAGTGAAATGTTGTCTATACCTAAATCACACTTACCGCATTCTGGCTTGTGATAGCACCATTCTGTTTAGGATGAAATGACAGCATTAACAAATATAACAAATGAAACAGCAGAATTTCCATCCAAAATGAGCCTTTAGTGTTTAAAGGGAGACATAAGAAAATAAAAATAAACTAGACATTCGTTGAGTCATAAAGTTGACCTTCAGTTACACTCACCCGCTGAAGAGCCCGCGCTGTGGACGGAGGGACTCAGAAGAGCAACAAGGCAAGTTACCAGCAAGACAATCATCTAAATCAAACAAGAAATCATTACAATGGAAATCAATGCCGCTAACAGAATTTAACCTTATTATAAGTAGGAAAAGGTAGTTACGGTCTTACTGTACCTCTTCGACTTGATTCACCTGTCGATATTCAGAAAAATGATGACTCGGCTTCATTCCCGCCTTTAATAGCCTTCACAGCTCACCTGTGGGTGTGTCACTTTCATCCATTCATCTGCTTTCCTGACGAAAAACTACATTCCGATTAAACGCATGTGATAACATAAACATTTATCTTTGGACATTACTTTCGAATTGCAGTCAATGGGCTCTTTCAGTTAAATTATCGCGTCCCTATCTCTCAGCATCACTTCTTCATGTCTCTAATCCTCTCGTTTTTTTTCTCTCTAATCGCCTCGTGATGAGGGGAAAAGTTCACTTTTTTATTTTCTTTTCCAGCCTTTTAAAATGAGCCGTCGACACAAATATTGTAAATAAGTGCACCAGTTTTAATTTATTTCGATTAACAGTTAAACCCTTCATATTCATTATTTATAAATCTAAATTTAAATATTATTGTAAAAAAAAAAAAAAAAAAAAAATTATAGGGACAGTTTACTCAAAAATTAAACTCGTATTACTTCCCTCATGTTGTTCCCAAATAAGTAGGCTCTC
Source organism: Chanodichthys erythropterus (assembly GCF_024489055.1). Taxonomy (NCBI): domain Eukaryota; kingdom Metazoa; phylum Chordata; class Actinopteri; order Cypriniformes; family Xenocyprididae; genus Chanodichthys; species Chanodichthys erythropterus. The sequence continues at coordinate 26,574,835 of NC_090239.1, forward strand.
TTTCCTTCATAGCAGCAAAGCAGAATATTAACAGACAACAATAGCCTGTATTGCTACTTTCAATCATCCCTATTCTTGATTAGAGGTTATTGTAAAGGGCGTTTTACAATCTCACGAATGTTCAGATGAATGACATCAGTGAATCTATACCCTATTTTTTACTTTAACTCTTTAATGTTCCTCTTTTGATGCTTCTCATTTTTAACACATAATTGGCCATTCCTCTCGGCACATCAAAGAAGTAAATGTCAAAGAAAAAAACGTCATCGAAATGTGTACATTGTGATTCAAGATCCATTTACATTAAAAAAAAAAATGAATTATTAGCGATTCATATGTACCTTGCAAAAAAAAAAAAAAAAAAAAAATCAGAATACACATATAATAGATGTCAAAGGTGAAATATTTCAGAACCAAATGTTGGGATTCGCGTCATTTCAGGGGTTAATGGGACCGTGCAAACCTGGAAAACCTTATAGGTAACAATAAATTACTGGTAACAGTCAAGGAAGAGAAAGCAGTGCCGGTGCATGTGAGCTTACAAAGATCTTATGTAAGACTATTAGAACAAAATTAAAGTAAATCTATCCAAAATTAAATAAAATCTATTCTACAAATTAGATCTTATGAATTTAAGTGAATTATCCACCAATTCAGCAAAACTTACATGAGCCAGAATACGCAGACAGATAGGGAAAAAAGACGTGAACTGACAAAAGTGAGATAGTATATATTATGACATAAGAAATTACTCATATATAAAAGGAGGTTTCATTTCTCAAGGAATGAGTCATTATTACAGTACATGTCCTTTAGCAATAATTAGCTGCTTATTTTAAGGATAGGCAAAACATTTCATAATCAGATGTGTGTCATAATTTCAATTCGATTCATGTTCAGGGATGGGATGGGGTGTTCCGTGAAACTAACCTCCTACAAAATGAATCATAAATGCAGGCTCACCCAAGTGATCAGCCTCTGCTTGTAGATGTCATTACGAGATCAGCCATTCCAAAGTAGCTGTGTATTCTAATGATTTTTTGTTTGTTTGTTTGTTTTGCAGTCAACATTTACTGTAAATCAAATCACAAGGATTTTAATAAATTTGAATAAATTTATTCCATTTTGCCTGTTTTAGTCATACACATACTGAACAGAAAATGGAAAGATACCTGCATTGTCACAAGAGTAACACATGATTTTAGCTACATGAGTCACTCATATCAGTTGATCTCTTTCAGATTCTTGGCTTATGGACTACGGGTTCTTCTGAAATGTATAAATGACTCTTTCAACTCTTACATAATATCTTTGTAAACTATCTGCTTCACCGGTACTGCATTCTGTAACCTGACATTTATTGTTATCTCTAAAGTTTTTTTGCTTAGCATGATCCCATTAACCACTGCTGGTAGATGTAGTAAGTCCCACAATTTTGGTTCTGAAAGCATCTTTCACAACCACTTTTTTGCAGATTTTTATTTTTTTTTTTAATGTACAATTGCCCCCTATTTTCTCAGTCTGCTGCCTTTCATGTCACAGCTCAAGATAGGCTCTAATAAAGGGTTTGGGACTGTGTGCATTCTTGTGCCGCTATCAACCAATCAGTGAAGTCATTTGCTCAAAAAACCCACCGAGCAACTGCTATGAGATGAAAATGTGTGATAAATGACCTCACATTGACACCAAGCTCAAAGGGCACAAAAGTGAGGCTTTCCTCTGAAACTTTATCCACCCGTGTCACTGTTAAACACTTAATGAGTGTGTTGCATGCTATGTGATCTTATAACTTGTATACTGCCACTTGTGCAGGAGTTGGGACACCGTATAAATTGTGAATAAAAACAGAATGCAATAATGTGGACTTTTCAAATTTCAATATTTTATTCAGAATACAACATAGATGACATATCAAATGTTTAAACTGAGAAAATGTTTCATTTTAAGGGAAAAATAAGTTGATTTTAAATTTCATGGCATCAACACATCTCAAAAAAGTTAGGGCCAAGGCCATGTTTACCACTGTGTGGCATCCCCTCTTCTTTTTATAACAATCTGCAAACGTCTGGGGACCGAGGAGACAAGTTGTTCAAGTTCAGGAATAGGAATGTTGTCCCATTCTTGTCTAATATCTGTTCTATCATTCTTGTCTAGAATCTGTTCTAGTTGCTCAACTGTCTTAGGTCTTCTTTGTCGCATCTTTCTCTTTATGATGCGCCAAATGTTTTTTATGGGTGAAAGATCTGGACTGCTGGCTGGCTATTTTAGTACCCGGATCCTTCTTCTACGCAGCCATGATGTTGTATTTGATGCAGTATGTGGTCTAGCATTGTCATGTTGGAAAATGCAAGGTCTTCCCTGAAAGAGACGACGTCTGGATGGGAGCATATGTTGTTCTAGAACTTGGATATACCTTTCAGCCTTGATGGTGCCTTTTCCAGATGTGTTAAGCTACCCATGCCA